>NW_018479921.1:6694-117788 GCF_002113885.1 Mizuhopecten yessoensis | reverse complement strand
ATATAATACTGGATACAACTGACGGGGTCAGTCTTACACTCCCTGATATAATACTGGATACAACGACGTGCTGGTTTGAGGGTCACCCAGTAATTAACTGTATTTGGCTCTCAATGTTCCATCTTGCAATTTTTCTGGTTTTGTATAAAATGTCATCCTATGTCTTTGCTTAGAAAAATATTTTGTTATTATGTACTTCAAATCAATATGCATTCCGGAAAGGACGAACATTTTGTGTTAAATGAATTAAAGGGAGATATTAGGCAGTAGTGAGCGCCTGATAAGGCAGCTCATGCGAATTCCTCAATATTGTATTGATAAATGTATATGCCAATTGTTTTGATTGTATAAAATTGTATATCTACGACTGTAAAGCGCTTTAGAGTGGCTTATTCTAGCTAGATAGTGCGCTATATCAAATGTTGTAGATTTATATTTTATTTATATTTTATTAGCCAATTATTTAATGGTCACACTCTAACACTTAGATATGGAGAGCAGAGCCCTGATTTCGAACATTCTGGCGCAGTTGATAGCGCACTCGCCAGTCATTCAGATGGGATTCCATTCCCGATCGGACAAGAAAAGGTATCGAGTCACCTGCCCGATGACGTGGGTTTTATCCGGGTACTCCGGTTTTCTCCTACATGAGACCCCCTGCACGCTATCATCCAGTCAAGTAAAAGTTATAAACATAAAAACAGGATTGTTTCATAACTGTTGCAAAATAAAACAAGTTTTATTTTAAAAAAAAATGGTATCAAGTGGTTTTGTTTTACCTCCGTCTGATCGAGGTAAAAAGGAATTCGCCCGTTCTACATCAGATAATTTCACTTATTTACATTATCAAAATAAATGAAATAAGTTGAAATAGATATAGCTGGTAGCAGTTAGCAGTAAAAAATAAATAAGATATAAACAAATAAAGAAATCATAATTTTCCATATGTTTCTGATATTTATTTGTGGTACACATTTGTTTGTGACGATAACTTTACAGAACGAAAGGCTCAAGGTAATAAAGGACTGTTAAGTGGGATTAGGCACAAGTAAGTAGCACGTATCCTCACAAGCTGTCACTTATCCTTACAGACGAACACAAGGGAAGTGTGCAATTAGCCCTTACTACTGTGAGGATGGGTAAGTGTTATCACAACGAAATCAAAATTTAAAAAGATATGTATTGTGTCCCGGTCTGCACTGTCTTTGTAACGAGTGAGTGCATCATGTAGGTCTACGATTATAGTTTAAGTCTGTAAGATGTAAATATTATCTCTCGTTTGCCTTACATTGAAGTTTCAAGTCACATGGTGTGGAGATCGATAGCGATGGAAAATTAGGTAGTCTACACGGGTTAAGTTGCTTAGCAACGTCAAAATGTATATTATATTAAACATTTATTACTGCGCATCATAAGTCTAGGCGAGGCACAATGGGTACGCAAAGTCTTGATTAGGCCCTAAAGTCCAAGCGAGTCATAGTCTAGGTTAGGTCCTAAAGTCCAAGCGAGTTCTAGTCTAGGTTAGGCCCTAAAGTCCCAGCGCGTCCTAGTCTAGATTAGGCCCTAAAGTCCCAGCGAGTCCTAGTCTAGGTTAGGCCCTAAAGTCCAAGCGAGTCCTAGTCTAGATTAGGCCCTACTGTCCGAGCGAGTCCTAGTCTAGGTTAGACCAAAAAGTCCAAGCGAGTCCTAGTCTAGGTTAGGCCCTAAAGTCCCAGCGAGTCCTAGTCTAGGTTAGGCCCTAAAGTCCAAGCGAGTCCTAGTCTAGGTTAGGCCCTAAAGTCCCAGCGAGTCCTAGTCTAGGTTAGGCCCTAAAGTCCAAGCGAGTTCTAGTCTAGATTAGGCCCTAAAGTCCAAGCGAGTCCTAGTCTAGATTAGGCCCGAAAGTCCAAGCGAGTTCTAGTCTAGGTAAGGCCCTAAAGTCCCAGCGAGTCCTAGTCTGGGTTAGGCCCTAAAGTCCCAGCGCGTCCTAGTCTAGATTAGGCCCTAAAGTCCCAGCGAGTCCTAGTCTAGATTAGGCCCTAAAGTCCAAGCGAGTCCTAGTCTAGGTTAGGCCAAAAACTCCAAGCGAGTCCTAGTCTAGGTTGAGCCCTAAAGTCCAAGCGAGTCCTAGTCTAGGTTAGGCCCTAAAGTCCAAGCGATTCCTAGTCTAGATTAGGCCCTAAAGTCCAAGCGAGTCCTAGTCTAGATTAGGCCAAAAAGTCCAAGCGAGTCCTAGTCTAGGTTAGGCCCTAAAGTCCCAGCGCGTCCTATTCTAGGTTAGGCCCTAAAGTCCAAACTAGTCCTAGCCTAGATTAGGCCCTAAAGTCCAAGCGAGTCCTAGTCTAGATTAGGCCAAAAAGTCCAAGCGAGTCCTAGTCTAGGTTAGGCCAAAAAGTCCAAGCGAGTCCTAGTCTAGGTTAGGCCTTAAAGTCCAAGCGAGTCCTAGTCTAGGTTAGGCCAAAAAGTCCAAGCGGTCCTAGTTTAGGTTAGGCAACGATTAAAGCAATGGCCTAAGAGGTATTAGGTTAGGCCCAATGTGTAGTCAAAGTTGATGCTTTGTATAAAAAAACACATTACTAATATAGTTATCATCAAGTGGTCGTTTAATTAAAATTGATATATTTCTGCATATGCATCAAAATTCATTTCAAAATCTATAAAATAAGATTACATCTACAATATTATGTTTTATAATTATATACATTATAATGTTTACAATTAAATGTATCATATTATGTCTAAATTATATATGAAATTATTTCTATGAATAGATATGATACAACTTAATGGATTATATGTAATATTATGTTGATAATTATTTCTGTTTACAAACGACATCTCTTTGCAAATTTCCCCACAAAATCAGAAAAAAATAAACTCAAAATGTACGTAACGAAAAAAAGCACTTTAATTATTACACGCTACATCAATTGTGAATAACGCTAATTGTGAATAAAAAGTTCTATGGAAATGACGTTTATTTCTATGAAGCATACATATGATTAACGTGCCACCTACATTATAAGTCTCTGTTAATGACAAGGGTATGTTACAGTACTTATATTACACCCGTTACCAGTTTACTGCGCTGGTCATAGTATATTGATGGTGGGAACCATAAAAAAAATACAATAATTATGAATAATATTTACATGCTATGAAATTTCTTTGAATTATAAATTCTGACGAAGGAGAAACTGCTATGCAAGTTTATTGTGGTATAATAAGCCGTGTATATACTACACCGGTAGTGGATTTCCTCATTAGAGAACGTCCTGTATATATCAAAGATTCCACACAATTATTGTACACATATAACAATACGTACATGTATATATTCTATCTTGTAAATGAAATAACAGGTTTTCCTGTATTCTGTTATTTGCCGGTGATTTGCGGTTTCTGACTGAAAACTTGGGAGTCTTATCAAATGGACACATGCATGGTATATATCCTGATCTTTAGTAAGTGTTGAGATACCACGTACAACGAACAATATACAGCCCGCCAGTAAACAAACACCAAATACATATGTGCACTTAAATTGAACACGGAAAATAGATTGTTTTGTTCAATTCTCACTTATCAAGATTGTATGACGCTCTGCGTTCACAGATATAAACAACGTGTTTGAATTATTTTTGTGTTTACATGCTAAGGTATAATTTTAACAATGTGAAATCTGATGGTAATTAAATAATCAGATGACACGTTTAGATTTATAAAGAGCATTAAATGATCAGGTGAAGTGTTTACGTTAATTTAATTGAACTAATTCAACCATTTGCAATACACCTGTATACACCACCGTTTCATAAAAAAGAACATGAAAAAACAACTAATTGTCTTGATAGTATGATGCCTCCTTCAAATCAAACACGGACAAAGTATTGGGAAACTTACTAGCTGTCCTCAGCTTTTAGGTGATACTGCCAGTCATTTCTGCTAATCAGCAAAAACATTGGAAACACATATATAAATATGGCCGATAGACATATAAGTTTTTAGCAGCTTTGAGAAATCTAGAAAGTCTGTTTAGTTTCTATATATTTGCCATTTAAATGAATTTAACAATTTGAACATAGATTGTCGTATTTCATTGTGAAAAAACCCTCAAACAATAGTAAAATGTATTTACAATTGCTCGGCTACATTACCTATATAACACTTTAGGTGAACTAGTGTTGCATTCCTAGATATTCTCATCCATCTGCCTGTATCTATAGTGGAATTGCGCGGAGATAGTCTTAATTTTGCACTTGTTCAATAAACCTCTAAACCCAGACAGTCTTGATACCTATGTATTAGATGATGTTGATTATTTGTTGTTGGATTTTGTTTTTAAAGCAAATTCTGTCATAACTCTAGATATTCTTTTATAACTCGACAATAACACCAGTCCACTAAACTACAGATATAATATTATATGAGGTCAGGGAATAAAAAACATACAATAAATTTGATTTTGATGATGAAATGCCGGAGTATAGCTGCGGTTACTGCTTCATATCATAAAATACAGTGTGATTACCAGCAGGGAAAGTTATACAGGCTACACATGGTGGTAAGGCCAGATACCTACTCATGTTGTGTGTATTAAAATATATATCTGCAATCGATATACCATTGTAAGTAAACAGTTTTAATGGAATTATATCAATGGCACATATACTGACTAAATATGTCACAGAGGTTCTGTAGAAATCATGGCACATCGGAGCTGTCATTGTAGTAACCAATCATTATAAATCAGAGTTAGGGAGCATCGCTGCAGCACGTGACACGGTGACAGTGTATACTATACCATAAATAGGGGAGGAGGTAAAATACGGGAGAGGGAGGTGTGCGTATGTTACACCTCAATAACCCCGCCCCCCACTGGCAGTGTGCCCCAGTTTATTACATCACCACACACACATCCATATCTACGTAACACTAAGACAGCGGAATAAATTACGCTGACACGTAAATTGGCGGTAAAACTCTCGCGCGCCTGATGTAATAAACAAGTAAGGGACTCTGTGGT
The DNA here is from genome assembly GCF_002113885.1 of Mizuhopecten yessoensis. Lineage (NCBI taxonomy): Eukaryota > Metazoa > Mollusca > Bivalvia > Pectinida > Pectinidae > Mizuhopecten > Mizuhopecten yessoensis. The sequence goes on along the minus strand of NW_018479921.1, from coordinate 112,783 downwards.
GATGTCCCCTTATTCTGCCATAAGTGTCACGTGCTGTCTGTGTTAGCATCCTGATAAGGAGATGTCATCGCATTTTATTTCTTCCAATATATCCTCGTTGTTATCGTCAAGCCTGTCAATCAGCCCTGGACACATCCCTTACCTTCGCTGCGTGCTACGTGGAATCGAGCGAAATCAATTACCAGGACGAGATAGCGTCCGTTATCGGCCTTCTTGCTTACATTTCTCATATCAAAATGACATATAGCATCGACTCATACGCGCTACATCTATCAATCAAATATTTATATTTTTAATTGAATTATGTTTTTTTTATTGTTATGTTTGACTGAAATATTTTTATGACATTTCAATTTATTTGCACAAGAAAGTATAGTTTTACTTTGATTTTTACAGAGCACTAATATATAGGTGTCTGCTTTTTGATACCGATTAAAAAATGGCAATTTAAATGAAAAAACGTCTATTTTTTGCTTTTCTATTTTTTAAAATATTTCACATTAAGAAAAAAATGTCACACAGAAAATCACAGTTTTAGTTAATAAAAGAATAAATAAAACGTAGATTAATAACTGTCATAAAACAATCAAATTCATTTGAATTCATTGCGGTGTATGATTTCGCTCATCTTCAGAGATAACATCACCTCGAACTTCCCACAGATTGTAGCAGGAAAATAAAATATGGTCACAAATATGGAGTCCATTAACAGGTCGTTGTAGAGACAACAGATCCTATGAAGTTGGACCATGCCAAATCTCCGCTTCCGATTGACACACACAAAATGAGATTAAATTTCACAATTCTCAGCCCGCCTATCATTCGGAATAAAGGCCCTCACGACAATTCAGTAATTTTATCTGTTATTTGGTCATGAATGTCTGTGCCTTCATCTGTTGTTGGACATTATATTGACCTTGTTTATATTCACAAAGGAACGCCGAAGGAGGGGTCATGGTTTCAGCTGACCCTAATATTACGTCACAGCTGATAGTTACAATCGCGTGCGGTTTAATACCGTATATACGGACCAATTAGAAGGCCGTCGTCGCCTCGAACTTATAAGAAGGAATTAAGATAACATCACAGATTATTTGCTCAAATCAAATTAAATATTTGTTACATGTAGAAACGACCAGACTTCGATATAATATCGAGATAAGTGTGAATATTAAGATCACATATTGTAACTCAGCTATTTCTCTGTTTTGACTTCAATCTTTAAAAATCTTGGAGAATATATAAATTAAAGACATACCAATGAATAAGGGATAAAAAGATAAATTTTGAGAAAATATTTTTTTAATATTATAAATAAATAAAGATCCAATTGTTTTACATTAAGTTAGAGATATCAATTTGTAGATATCAATTTATATAAATCCAGTTATAGATATCAATTTATAGATCTGAATAATTTTATGTGATGCGAACCGAATGCCCCCTCCTCCTCCTCCTCCTCCTAACTCACACAAACACCAATGATACAGCATATCATAACTAGGCAGGAAAAAACGGCAGAAAACCTATCTCCGACGCGAGCGTTTCCACCATGTCCGTTTTTAGTTTCCTCATTTGATTAGCTATTTTTGATGTTTGATTGTTATTTTATGCGTTTGTTATTCTAAGTTAATTAACCCGACTCTACTGCACATAAAAAGGACTAACCACCCAGCCAACAAAGCCAGAGAATGGGCCAAAACTCGAGTTTCTAACCAATTTCAAACAATCAAACGAAGGGTTATTAGATTGTGCACGCATTTCATCATTTTCATTCGTTCAGTGTATCGGTGGTGTGGTTGTGTTTATATTCTATCAAAGCCACACATACACACATGGACAATTGATTACAGATAAAGAGAATCTTTGAAAACTAGAAAAACAATCTTTGATGTACTAAGAGGCGAAACGCTGACAGAACGGGAACATCTAGCTAAATGTTAGCGTATCCGCACTCGTATGGAAAATAATTAAATTAGGGTCATCAATTAATTTATCTCTCTTGTCAAGGAAAATAAGAATGATATATCTGTACCAATCATGTTTCTGGCCGAGCCATTTAATTTTTCACACTCGCTGGTCATTGTCTATGAATTCAGCCATCGATTGTAACAAGTCACTTTCCATCGATTTTAGAAAATTATTCACTGAAGCATAACGTATTTAGGAGTAAGAATAATCGATATTTGTAGAATCCAATTTTGTAAAAAATATTTATGTTAAATTTCATTTTTCCTGTGTTAAACGTGTATGTTTTTAACTCCGCCCGCACTGAAGTCTTCAGACGTATCACAAAACACCCCCTTGTAATGTATCTGACATCTATCACATGTTCGTATACACATGTCATAGGCCCTGTCAGAGCGTGTGTGCAATACCCCGTGTTTACGTTGTAAAATAGTTCCGGTGTGATCATGCGCAGTGGTACGCTCTCAGGCCCCGATTAGGCACATAACAGCCTAAGTAGCGAGGTTGTATTTATCTTACAAAAACACGCTTATAGGAATAATATCTGTGTGCAGGGCTATTATTGTGTCGCCACGGTTAGAGCCTTTACGATTGATTCGGTTGAGGTAATAATAGGTGAACATTTCCATTCGGTTGGGATCAGTACATTGAAGTGACAGAACTGTTGAATTGCAACTCCAGAATATAATTTTCCATTGACGGATATAGATCTACATTTGTAAAGAGAAAGCAGCAATATTTATCTACTAGTAGTCGATAGTAGGAGGTGTACATGCATACTATCGGCTCAGACTACATGGAGTCTCCATTAGGACACCTTAAAGGCGATCCCTACCCCTCACCCCCTCGGGCCCACTCCAGCCCAGGACCTACCCCCGGGACGATCAGCCTCACACACGGGATGATTCCGACGGTAAATCACAACAATAGTTTACTTAGTAAACTTCACAAGGCGACGACATACAGCTCACCACCGCCAATAGCGTGTAACCCGGACAACAATATTTGTAAATTAATTGAATATAGAAGTGCTAAAGTTGCAGCATTTGTGGTTGACGGCCGGGAACTTATCTGCCTGCCCCAGGCTTTTGAACTTTTCCTGAAACATCTTGTGGGAGGACTTCACACAGTCTACACCAAACTCAAAAGACTGGACATCCTGCCCGTGGTCTGCAATGTGGAACAGGTGCGAATTCTCCGGGGGTTGGGCTCCATCCAGCCCGGGGTGAACCGATGTAAGCTCATCTCGTGTAAGGAGTTTGACATCCTCTATGAAGACTGCACAAATTCAAAGTAAGTGGAAACTAATTTGAAAAAGTTACAATTTTTTTAATAGACCAGATTTGAAAACTTGCAGAAGGGCCAGTTTGATATTCTTTATTGGGTTACTTTACTTTTCATTTATCTTCTATCATTTTTTTGCATGTACTTTGTAAAATTGTTATACTTAATTATTGTGTTGATTATATTTTCTATATAGATTATTGCAACTGTAGTCGATTTTGCATGAATCACAGAGAAAAACATCCCCCGTCCTGTTGTTTTTGGTCACATCGTACCTGTTTACCCCCGATTGTCGTATGACGCACCCTACACAGTTGTAATGAATACCTACCTAAACCCCTCCCTAATATAATTGTCAGAAATGGAGAACACGACTTTGTCTTTGTTAAAAAGATCCTTTTAGCCGTTGTCTTCCAAACCTTTTGCCTTTAAAAATAACAAAGAAGTATATTTCATTGTCTCCAATCTAAATCTGTTTAAATGATTCGATCTATTCGCCATTTCCTCTACTAAATAAATACAAGAATTGATTATTATATCTTTGAACGAAAATAAAAATCTGTAAAACACTTCATATTTGTATATAATAAACACAGACACAATGAACAATGACGGAACAAACGTGGGACGCAAAGATTTCAGAAACACAAGCTCGATCAATTCTCCTATCTCGGCCAAAGTAAGGAACTCAAGATTTCAAAAACGACATTTCATAATGAATACATATTGTGGAGTATAATTATTACAACTCTGATATCGACCTGCTTCCCTCCTGTATTAGACGCCATTCAGTTTCTTGGTGCCACTCTAGCCGTAGACTTCCTCAGATCGACCTGGCGGCACATTGATAAAAGAATCAGAATACCTGTTCACACCTGGAACAATTTATTAGATTGATTTATTTTTATTCCACTGACATATTTCCTAACAAATTCCTTGTCCTTAAAAAAACAAGAATATTTATAAAAAAAGACTTAAATAAAATTATTATTTACAGGCAGAAAATATGTGTACCAAAACTCAATCAATAAATCCAGTAGCTCTGGAAATTTGCCATGCCGCAGATTTATAATTTTCAATAAAATATTTATAATTGTTGAGAGGTGCCAGTTAGTTTATTTCTTTTTCTCAGCCTTTGTTTGAAATGAAATTCATTTCAGTATAAAATCTTTAGAGTAATACATTTGATTATATTTTCTTGAAGTTATCAGTAAAACAAATAAAACCATTGCTATTAATCTGATAAAAGTTTGCCCAGATATTGGTTTGATACCACCTGATATGACCAAATAAAAGATAAATTTAACTCTAAACCGACGATAAACTACCCGACTGACGGCGTTGGGAATTGAAGTTGACACGTTCTTGTAAACTTGGCTAGTCTATCTATTTATTCCAGCGATAACAATTATCTGTCTACGAATTCAAATAGGGAGGCTTTTCATTGGAAGTGACAATTTACAGTATCCCAGTAGGAAGTCATGACTAAAACATGAAATTTGTACATCATATTAACTTGCAATTAGATTTGATGCACTTAAAGCTAGATAAATATTTTTTTATATATTAATAGGACAAAAATTGGTTTAAAGTATATATATCGCTAGAGTTTTGAAAATTAATTTCAAAAGAAATACAACTTAATTGTAAACAAGTCCCGATAACGATTAAATATATATAAAACATGGAAATTTAATAAGGTGTCATAGTATTATTTGTAATGCTTATAAAGAGTTGTATAACAAATAAAAGTCCATCATTAGCCAGACGTTTTATCACATCACCTGTTAAATTCTAAACTGAAAAACGGCGGCTCTTTTTATTATCCTAATTACAATTATATTAACTTGCATGTGTGATCTAAAGTCTGAGAGATTGTGACTGGGAGGGGGAGCCTGGGGTATTTGGGTGGGACTGATTTTGATGGACTTCCCTGCCAGGATGCGGAACACATCCTCGACTCCACTACATACACGTAATGACATGTGATACAGAAATCATATAGGAAATTTAATAAACGTCGAGACGGAGATGATGTTCGCGGATGTAGAAATGTAAGATGTGGAAATGAGGCATGTGTTTTTGGTTAGGTCTGCGTGTGTGAGGCGACATTACCAGAGTCGTACTAGGTTTCGCCAATAACTGAAAGTAAATTTAATAAGATTTGTTCAAGTTAAACTGACAAGAAATAATCAGTTTATCTTCTTAAAATGTACATTCTAGCTTTTGACATATCCTAAGTTTTATTGTGATAGTATGCTGTCGAAAGTTTTATTAGGCTTTTGTTTAAGTAATGCTTCTTGGTCGAGATTTCAGTTACCAGACAAACAATTTGTCCTGCTACCAGAGAAATAGCGGAGCCTATAGATGAAGGAGTTATATAAGGTCCGCACTGATATCTTGTTATCCCAAAATGAATTACTTCAGCACCATCTTCACTTCAATCTTATCTGTAAGGTATAAAATGGTTTAGTTGTCTAAGTCCAAATGTCAAAAATATATTTATTTTCTGATCGTCTTATTACAGAAATTCATGCAATCTGCCACTTGAAATGATAAAGCGATCTTCAGAATCGGATGTTTTCCTTCTCGACTTGCGACGCTTATTTGTTTATCTTAATCTCTCCTGGCTACAAAAACATATTCAATTGTTTGTCAGTGTATCCTTATCGTTTATTCAATGATAAATCCGAGATAATTATTGGGACAGATAAAAAGGTTAACGTGTGTTTTGTGTGTTCAGATCAAGGAAGGTATGGTTTAAGAATGATGTACACAACTAAGAATTTTCAATTGATAAAAATGATAAACACCAACAGATATAATTCGGGTTGGTACCGCAATGTTTCTGATGCCTGTCTAATTATTTTACGGTTGACTAGAGTTCACATTGTATTCATCCGCGGCGATAATGGGCGGGGTTAAGTACCCACTGGCTATCCGGATATTTCTATACGGTTTCCGATTCATCTTTATAAAAAAGCATCTTTTGAATGCGCTGTAGCTTTCAGTATGAACACGATGACAGAAGATTAAGAAATTCAGTAATAGAAATCGGAGAATGGATGTAGGGAAAACGGACCTCGTAAATTGCAAGTTTGTAGGGTTATTTTTGACAAATGAAATACGATCTGAAAGATGATTTGAAGAAATTATTCATTAATAAAAGAGAACAAGCGAATGGCCTGAGATATCGTTCTGTGTGTCTACTCCTCTTGTGAAATCCATTTCTGCCTTTGGTGGTCGGTGAACCACAGCCTCTGTGTTTATCACCGAATATCGTCTATCTCTACTACAATGTTGAAAGTGTCAACTCCTGTCAAATTTCTCCAATACAACCGTGAAATTGTCTAGAAATTAATGTAAGGATGGAATATAGATAAAACGATTATTTTACAAATATTCGTAGTGGTTTCTTTACAATTATGTTTCACTAAACGTTTGTCAAATCAAGTTTTGCCGAATTGATGCTAATGCCACAAGAAACGTTTAAACCTGATGAGAGCAGAAGGGACGTGTTGGGTCAAAGGTCAATTCCCTAGACGCCTTCTGTCACGTGGGCATTGTTTATCGACGAAGCAGTTTCAACCCGGTTTATTTCAAAACACACGTGTTCGTTTGAAGATCGATTCACTCCCAATAAAGCTTATATGGGTTTATAAATCATTAGAGAAAATGCGATGTTACATATCACACCATTTAAAATGAATACAAATTAATTGACAACATATTGTTGTAATTACAGTGTTCTACAACTATTTGAAAACAAATCAGAGTTTTTGTTAAAATCATTAATATTATATATATATGATATTAACTGTTGATGGTTTTGCTTGTAAATGTGAATTGGTTTGATAGGTAAATGACCGGTAGTAGTATGTATACGGATCATTGTTAGAAGTACTAATTCCACCCCTTTATTACCAATTATCTAAAAAATAAATTGTAGCTTTAGCTACGTCACAGAAACGGTCAATCAGTGCACTTGGTAGCCCCGATATCCTACCCGCTATTACACTTATTACAATTCCGATACAAACGGGTCAGGGCTCGACCCGTAATCAGTATTTGTTTTTGGTCAAAACAGGCAATTATACCAACCATTTATATTGAAACGCTAATGAATGGCATTGATTGAGTGAAAGTGGACGAAAAACAACTATTTACTGACAAATATCGAATTGATTCGCACCTGGGTACAAATGTTTCCAGTTCTCAAAACAAATACGCGGTGTATTTGCATTAGATTGATTTGTCCGAATTCATGCATATGACGGTTTGTTTACGTGTTTCTCTTTCAACAATAAGTAATTGGAAATATTATCAAGATATCGACGTTTTATTTCCTAAGCAAATATAGGAAAAGCTTTAGAAAATGTATAAACCGAAAGTAGACGCTCCGCTGGCTGATATCAACAAACTGCCACTTCCGATGACGCTACTCTGTTCCGGTTTTACAGCACGCGACAACCACAATTACTCCACCAAGCACAGAAATCGACACATTAAAATGATTTCCCTACCCCATGGTATATGTCTTAAAATTTCTAATAATTTTGTTTTTGTTTTGTGATCATAAAAAAATACGCACGTGCGTCAAGCATCTGCATATATATTTATCTACAGATTTACAAACTTTTTATAAATGACGCATTTTGTAAAATAATTTGATTTTGTTTCGCTGTGTGTTGATTTAGGCGAACATCCTTACATTATGTGTTCTGTTACCGAACTATTTGTCATCGCGGATGGTTTATCCCGCTTCCGAGTCATTGGCGCCCTTTGAAATGTTTTAGACCGAACAATAAAATCTCTGAAAACGTAACATCTAGTTCCTAATGTCAACATTTCAAAAGCTGACTTTTTATATTTCATTATATATGCCGTTTCAGAGCTAAAATTACCAACTGAAATGTTATGTTGGTAGGGAGACTGAAATGTTCGGCAGTAGCAGAGGTAATCCCTTTTCCGTCATTTTTTCACATTTTAAAAGGTGCATATTGCGCTTTAAGGTTTAGCTAAATCGTTTCGTAAGATGGACACTCTGATTTGTTTAATTTGTCGTGTATTTTTACACGAGTTTCAAATAGTCGCGTTATTGTCTAAAAACGTCATCGGTTTGTGAAGAGGCACCATTTTACCGTTGTGGCAGTTCGACTACAGAACAAAAGGTAGAGTCAGTACTTAATACATTTAGATATATGCATAGTCACAATACCTATTTATATGATAACGGGAAAGTGCTGATTACTTGGTAAGTCTTTACATGCCCTCAAAGAAAATCTTTTCGGCGACATGTGGAAATGATACAGGGGGATACGTCTATTACTGTTATCGGCCGTAAACAAAGGTGCTAGTCCGAATATATATCGGGTTTCCACAGATTTAAATTAAATTCCAGGTACAATAACAAAGCGTGATATTAATTGTTGGGCTAGTGGTCACATGTTTAGAATCCCGGCCACAATGGTTGTCGACCCGACGTTTTACTGGAGGAATCGATGAAGTTGTCATAATAACGGAATGATAAACTCCAATGTTAGGACTCGCTGATATGTCGGATACTTTTGTTTCCGGTATCAAAGCGTGTATTCATGTTAATGTTGATTCAATAAAAAATGAGAATTATAAAAGACTTGTTTTCAACATCAAATAGAAGTGCTACAAAAGATCTGTAAGTGGACGTGTGATTGTTAGAATAGGCACGACTGGCAGTGATGATTTGTAATCATACCGGACCCACTAATGTGTTGTCTGTGGCTGACTCCAATGGATTATTGAAACAGATAAAAAAAATGGGCATCGTTGATATTAAATTAAATATCTCAAATTATTCAACATTTTGTGGTTTTCTGATCTGAAGTCGATTTCTATGCTAGAAATTACAAATATCATGGTAGAAGGAAGCCTTCTCGTGTGTTCAACTGGAAAACTGAAGAAAAGAACTTAAAATGTATATGAATATGTTAATTACTTGCTTACATGACAATGTCTCAATGTATTTTAATTAATTTGCCCATTTGAAGTTTTTAAATTTATTGTATTTATTTCACACACAACAAAGTATCATTCAGAATGGGCCGTAAGACTTACACATGTATATAAGATCCTATATAAGATCCTTAGAAATAGATATATGTGTTTCTGTTCAGAATTTGTTTAAAATAGACAAATCAATATTCTTCTAAGTAGTTGTAAAATACAATGTAGAGGTTTATATAGCACTGTCAGGCTGGCTTTACACTGGAATAATAACACTGATTTATTATTATTACAATTTGATACTAAGTTTTAATTTGATCTTTTATTCAATTTTTTGGTCACTTCCTTTTACGAGTAGAAACATTTGTTTCTCTTGGTAGGTAATTTTCATAAGTGCAAGTAATTTATTTCAAAAGTGTTTATTTTCGATAGTGCTTGTTTGTGCATCTGTCACAATTAGCACCATTTGGTCAACTCGTTGCTAAGCGTCTAGTTATTTCAAAGAAAATTATATAGTTTTTGCAATAAAACCTACAAAACACGGGGGAGCAGCATAGTACATGCAAGAGAAAACCCAGTATGTTATGTAACTCGAGCAGTCAAGCATGTAGGTTCACCCAGTTCGTTTATAATTGCAGTTTTTCTACCATAAAACTTGCACAGAAAGATTTGCCCTGAATTGTAAGCATTAGAATACCAGTGGAGCTTACATGACAGAGCAAGGGTTTTGAAATGCACCATTAAATTTGAGATAGGAACCAGTTTGTTTTTGAAGCACCCTGTTATGGTAGTGCACCAGGGTTCTGATAGGTGGGTTCACTGAGCCGTCTGTTAACCAGCCTGGACCTTCCCTAGACACCTTTCTCCTTTATTGTGGTACTAGGAATATCTTCATCAAATGTTATAGATTGTTCCTCTCATCATTTCTCTCCTAAGAGATAGCTGGACCCTCGTGTTATCTCTGCCACACACTCATAAGACAAAACACAGTTTGTACAAAATATTATGATGAAGTTTTCTTTTTTTCTGGAGGTTGATAATTTAAAAGATAACAATAAAATATTCTTATTTAATTCAGATGTGTGAATATTGGAGATGTTTTTTGAAATCAAAATGCTAAACCATCTTATACTTTGAAATTTTGTTAAGTAAAAAAGAACTGATAATTTAAATATTTTTAATAAGTGATACTAAATACAAATGGTGAAATGCTACATTTTCTGTTAGTTCACCGGTTGTCATCACTTTATCAACAAATCTCAACAAGTTTTGTGTTTTATATTGTGACGGTTGCTGTATATTTAAAGTATTTTTATCAAGCTTAACTGTGTCCCTAATAAAACGATTTAGAAGTTTTGTACTTTTTAAATGCCTTTTATTTATTTCGATATAAAAACCCAGGTATAGAAAATTAAATTTACAAGTGTTTGATAGCCAAGTTCCCCTATATGGGCAATACTTGTGTTTGTTTGATTTTGGTAGTAAACTTTTATTACACTCTGCATAAATAAATAAAATTTTGTAGGAGACAATTAAAAGAAATAGACACCTTTTATTGAACCGAGTTCTGTACATTTATTGTGGAGCAAATGGATTTAAAACTATTTGTATCTTTGTACAACAGTCTCAAATGAAATAAAACCATATTGTTAATTTTATGGCGCCCTAACTTTATTTGACCAGCACCATCTGTCCGAGGGAGTTAAAAGCTATACTTTGGGGATGCTAGCTTGACAAATTAGCAGTACTTATCTGTTTGATAGTATTTAGTATTCTGGAGTTCTGAAATAAAAATACTCTTAACCAACCTCACCGGCTTTCAAATCCCAAAGATAAATAGTTTTACATTGAATTTGAAGTATTAGACAAACAAACCCCACTGAGGCTACAATTATCAAAATATGCATAAATCAAATGATCTTGGGGCAAGTTAGGGTTAAGGGTGCCCTTTTGTAGTTTGGCTCTGGCATATAAACTAGTGTCTTTGTCGTAAATCAAGATTAGGTTATGACCGGTGTACAGTTTCCTTAGATGATAAAATACCTCACCAAATACTTACAACACAACAATTCAATAATTATCATTCTGTTACCCTGACAACAAAAACAATTAACCCTCCCCATTTTGAAAAAGTAGACAAATGTTATCACTGAATGCTAGAACACTTGAATTCATTACATTTCTCAGGAAAGGAAATGTAACAGGAATACTGAGAAAGTATCTCTTATTTTATGACTTTATGATCCCCCTAAACTGTTTCAGTGGCATTTATGCCACAGTATGAAACATAAAGTCTGCATAAAGCCCCTCCCTAATCGGGTCTTGTCACCAATTAGCCTGGCCCTAATCAGCCACTTGGAGAATCCACCAAACTATGGACACATGGTCTTAATTCTGGCTATCCAACCCCGCTACACCAAACAGAAATAATGGTACAATGATAATATTTATCTGATTTTCTTTGTTGTGTCCTATCTAGGGGCAGGTCCGGAGTGGGGATATGATATGGATTTTATTTATCTGTTCTGGTGCTGGCATCTCTGATCTGGGGTGCCCCAGTTTTACCTGGGCTGGCCCCCCCTAGTGGTGAGAACCATAGGGCTGGAAACAGGGGTTGATTGACTTGTAAGAACATAGCAGAATGAAAAACTAATTTCTCATTCAGTTTTCAATAAGATGGATTTAATCAAAATCCATTTTTCTTCCTTTTATTTATATTGATCAATAATTTCTATATTGCGGATGACATCTTTGGTATTTTTATTTCAATGGTATTTACTTCTGACCCCATGAGAGTTGGAGGTTTAAATGAAATGACAAGACTAACCCCCCTGTGATATCTGATCTGATGTTTGTCTGTTGTATTAGACATCTTCATAAACGTCAAAGTTTTAGATAAATGTGGGCCAGTCTGTGGCCATATTACAAATAGACAAATTCCGTTTCATTTTGATGTGCGATGCAATGGACATCTAAGTCGATAAGAAGTCAAGATAAAAGATGTGAAAAAGTGCTTTATTTGTACGCCAAAGATCCGATAGGCAGGAATTCCCCTGTTGACTCAAACAATTATAATGTTTAATCATCGGAAATAGTCGAGTTAGTAAGACACTGATTCAACAAATGGCTAAATTGGACAGATATAAAATGTCAAGCTGATAAAGGCCCATGATAAAAGCTACAATTCGTGTGAATGTAAACACAGGTACTCGCGAGGCATCGGAGGCTCTAACCGTGTATATCTACAAATTAATTTAAATTCCTCGACCAACTGGTCAACACTGCTACAGGAATGATTCTCGTGCTAAATACATGGTAATCAATTACAATTTATCAAATTGATTCCAGTTTATTGATAAAGATGTTTGTGTCACCACTTAGAAAACTGTATAAAAAGGAGAGGTGAAGTTTTGTAGAATTTGCCGAGTAGGTCTGTTATGCTAATCCGCAAAACTTAGCCACCTCAAAGAGAAAACCTTTTAAAGAGCTAGCGCCAAATGTATCTGTTTGTGAGGATTAAGAGCTTTTAATCAGTTGTAATTGAAGTCTGTTTTCTTCAAAGTCATATCTAGGTATATCAGAGGTCTTTAGTTTTAGGGATTGTCTGTCGCTCTGCCATCTTGTTTCCTTTTTGATGTTTAAACGATGGGTATATACCCACGGTAATCTCTCGTATGTTTGAATTTGGTCGGAATGTAATGCAGTAGCTGTCTAAGGACTGTTTTTTAATGTGATGCAGATTTATTTCTTTGCAATTAATTTAGTGGATGTTGGGGTACGATGAGTTGATAACAGAGTCTGTAACACCTTCTGGTGGACAAAGTGCTGTATCCCTACGAGGGAGATACACGGTTTTATCTCCTCATTTATTAAGGATTTCTTCTTGTAATCTTTGTTGTGGTAAAGTTTTGTGTAGATCTGGAGAGATGACTTTGTTTTATTAGTGCAGAAAGTCGGGAAACCTTTCTTCTTTGTTCTATTCCAGGCTGGTGACTTATCATGAAGATTTTTTTTTAAAGTCTGCAATTAACATATATTGAAATACTAAGTTTTTGAAAATTTCACTTATGATGTCCATAAAAGCTTAACCAAATTGATACAAAAATTGTATGTAGTTTCAGAAATTTAATTAAACTTGTACTCAAACGCACAAAAAAAGACGAAATTGTTGAACATAACCATCAAAAAGTGTTGCCTAATAAATCAAATGTTTTAGATCGCTGTTAGGTTGACATGGACAAAGCAATGCTCCATTGGCCACAATCAAACTTATCATCAATGTTGAACAGTTTTTTTTAAAGAATTTCGCTAATGGTAGCAATATTGATGTATTTGTGTCGACTCGTTTTTAGTGAAATCTGTCCACCATTGATCCACTACTCAACACTTTGATGCATTTCCTTTCGTGGGTTTGATCCAAAAGCTGTCAGTGTCTGCATCAAAACTATTTTGAAAACCTGGTGCTACCATGAGATTCCTATTTACCATTACTAAACAGCTCTGTTAATGGCTGTATTTAGTGCTGGTGTACATATCGCATCTGTTTCAATGAGTGTTTGAAATTGTAGAAATTTTCTCCTTGAAATAATCTGTAAGAGACCTTTGTCATCTGATGTCAATTTACTTCTGATATCCGGATGGCTTTGAATTATGAATGGAAAGCTACATTTGGAAAAATATGAACAACTTTATCAGGGCTTGCACTTGCATATCAAAGGCTTCCTGCATTGTTGACTTTTAATGAGTATGATTTTAAATAGATCAAAACGAGTGTTTGGTATAATAATTAAAACAAAAACAACCATTAACTCTATAGCAGGCTTAGAGCTTATGAAATTTTTAACACTGTATAATAATTATTCAATACCAGCAGAAGCCTAGTTAGGATACAAATTTGTATAATGATACAAGTGGAATACATGGAGACGTAGCGAAGACATTACATCAATTAATGATGCAGCTACTAACTGTGAAATCAGCTGGCATCTTAATAACTCCATTTTAATGGGGAGATGTATCGTTGTGGGATTGGAAATAGATTGCTCAGAGAGATGTTTGGACTTGTATATTCAATGAGGTATCTGTAGAATCTAATAATTATTTTTGGAATCTCAATAATTCATTAATTCTGTTTCAAATTATTGTCGTGCATTGAAGAACAAGGGGGCATGAAATGGCTTCATTATACGGATGGGTCGGGCCATTGTTGGTGTAAATCATCTCTCGACTCTATACACACTAATACTGTGAATACATATTTAATGTTTTTTAAGTTCACCAGGGTACCTAACAGTTTTAGTGAACTGCATCCTCAGGCATAACCTATAAGAACTGCCTTGTCTATGAAATGTTTAAGGGTGTCAGTATTCCAGCCCAACTCCCTACCAGTACTCTTTTTAAATGTTATGTCACCTGTAGTAAATACTGTTTTTTTCTTCATCTTGTTGTAATTTTGTATTCCTTTGTGGTAACATCAGCGAGACGCAATGCCTTCTTGGCCATTTCTGAATGTCATTGTTTCTGGCTGTAGATGAACATATCCTCATACAAAGAGTGCATGTTGCCTGACTAGGCATGAATGAATTCCAGGTACCTAACCTGGTCGTGAGTTAGTACTAGATGACCGACGATCAATTTGTCTCCGTTTCTATGAATGAGGAATAGTTGTGCTGGTTTTGTTGATGTTCTTTCCAAAGATATGGCATTACTTCAAATCAGTCTGTCGCAATTAAAGGTCAAGGTTTGACCGACCATGTGTAATTACTGGACCCGTGTTGTTGTGAAGTTCTCATTACTGTCTGGTTGAGTGGTGGTTCTACAACTAGTTATTTGCCCCTTGCTCTACATACAGTTAAATACAAGTTGAGAATATATGCTTTCATTTGTAGGAGTAATTTAATATTTAACTATTTTACTAATTTTGTTAGAAGCTGAAAGCAACTTTATTAAATGAATTTTCCCCAGACATCTTGGACCATCAAAGAACATTGCTAGGTCTTGGTTCTGTTTACTAGACACTGTCACAAGGACAAACAAGGACATTTAAACCATGTGTCACATACGTATATTCATAATTGCTTGTAATATATACCTGACACAGTCTAATCAGACAAACAACTATTATGTTAATTGGCTATTATGTTAATTGTTATCAACTTAACTAATTAAGTGGCCATGGAGTATTATGGGATGTCATTCTGCCTGTTTATAAGAGAGCCGTATAATTAGCAGGGAATGAGTTACATAAACTCATTACAATAAGAACGTAAATTGATCAAGATAGTCGGGTATAAATGTCAAACTGAAATCTAGGTTATTGGTTTAATATATTTATTGACAGCAGTGGAGATTTACTTCGTTACCGACACACCATGGGTTACAGATATGATTATGATATAACATTAGATAGCTTATGTAATGTCTGATAGCACTCCGTGCTTACAATTCCTATACCCCAATTCTTCATACTTATCGCGAGGCTCCCCCAACTCTCAGGAGGGGTACACATTCATTCATCCCCTCCTGATTTTTACCAGCCATAATGAATTATGGGGAAATACTTAAAGAAATGTGCTGCATTCTTACGAGTTATCGGAATATCATCAGAGTATATAAATTTATTTTAATTAATGTCTTATAAAATTGCATTAGACTGTGCCACAACTCCTTAAGTTAACACCAACAATGTACATCAATTGGTTCTAGTGAAGTCGGACAATTACACAAGTGTCAGTTTTGTTTTACAGTTTCTGCTCTGCGTCTTTAAACATTCATGAATTATTGTGGAAATGAATTACAGCCATAAAGGATGTGTTTTCAACAATAAAAATATTTAGATGTTCAGATACATTAACTCTTAATTGGTCAATTTCAAAATTATTTTAGGAATTTCTCAAGGCGGACAAACAAAGTCATTTGCTGACTGTTGGCATCGTATACGAGAAAGTGAATGCCAGTCTCAACATGTCAACAGGTTTTATGACCGTATGTGTTTTTACTGAGAATTCTTTTATACAATTTGAAATGTAGATAAACACTTTTGGAGGTGTTTATTTCAACTTAAGTATTTTAAGACCTGAAAATTGTTTAAAAAATCAGTTGAAATGCAACAGATGCATTTGAAATATTCAATTACAGAATGTTGACATGATTTGAAATTCAAGATTTGACAGTGGACAATAATAAATAGTACATTGATTGTAAGAGGATAGGTCTGGCCGTATCAAAACCTCATAAACCATGCTTTATGGGAGAATCCTGACCATATATATTCAAATACAAAGTTTTTTTTATAACAATATAACATTTGGTGAGGTTTATGTTTCTATAAATAATGGAGTTAAGCTCCAGGCATTAGCATAAACTGTAGTGTCCAACAAACGGTCAACAATCAACCTATTCATGGGATGTCCAAAGCATTATGGCCAAAATAGCATCGGTCAATTTCAAGAACTTAAATATCTGTATTGTGTTGAGATAAAAAGTGGCAGGGAGGTTTTGTTAAAGTTGTATAAAATTATTCATTAAATGTAAAAGGTTTTCTTTGAAATGCTTGAGAGTGTATTTTAGGGCTGTCAAGAACGATTTCAGATCTGTGAATTTAAAATGAACCAATGCACAATTTGACAGGAAAATGGATATGTAGCATAGATGATAGACAAAGGCCCATTCAATGCTATTGTACCATGCTGTCACATCAAGTAATTCTTGCATCTGGAACCTTTTTACAACAAAAAAAGCCAATTTTAACAAAAATCACCTTTTTTACTCCTTGTACAATACAGTGCAAATCACAGGTTTCAATGCATTTTCGAGAGTTTCTTTTTCTTGTCTTGTTGGAGGAGGGGCCATGCATTGAAATAGGTTCAATGGACTTCGAAAAGTAATGGTGAAACGACGAAAAGGTACCACTCATTGCAATCTGCATCTACTCATTCCGAGGGCATTATTGGAAAAAAATAATTGTCCTGTATCCAAAGAAATCCAAACATGCTCGGCTGTAATTTTCAGGGCAGATTTTATTCCGTCTGTTTTCTGTTTGAATAATTTAGTTCTTTTCAAATATTACAATTATAATACAAATATGGTAATTGTTTTTGAATCAATGAATTTTGTACAATTGATAATTTAAAAAAATAATCTTTTCTGTTATAATTGTGTGAAAATATATCTGATCAAATCTGTGTTTAAACATTAACCAGACCTCCTACCATTACAATGTCAATTTAAATATTTGTTGTCAAACATTTCACTTAATATGATGGATTGTTTTAAAAATAAACATTAAAAGGCAACTGTTTCAGCATTTAAAATATGAATTGAGGCAAAACTTCAAAAAACATATTCATTTTGAATTTGAAAAAAGAAAGTAATATATTATTCCTATAAATATCATATTAGGAAAATTAATGTTTTTAAAAGTCTAATTTGTATTGGAAATAGTTTTTAATTGACACAAGCTGCAAGAACTAAGGAATGTAAGGAGATAATAAAGTAAGACAAAATTTGTTGAATTTTGCTGGTCACTGAAACGGAAAAGAAGAAAAGTGTGCTATTTAATTTGAACAATTTGGTGTCAGTTTAGGAGTGACGACCCATTGACAAATGAAAGAAAGCTGGTCGAATCCCCTGATCCTCCTGGATACCTTCGGGTCATGACCCCTGTTGAGATTCCATTTTGTTCCCATACATTAAATTGTCCTCACTTGAGTGGAGGGAATAAAGTAATGTATCAGTGCCATTCTTCAGCAGAACAAACATTTCATGTAAAATGAGTTAAATTTGAATCACCACCAGATATTGGATGCTAAGTGAAATTCTCACACACAGCACTCTGTGGCATCTACACCTGCATTCAAATTATCAGCATTATGTTTTTTTAACTCAAATTTGGATCCTGGGAACCAATCAGATTGTATTGAGAAGTTATCAGTGATTCTGGTGTAGGTTTCAAAATTAAATTGACAAGATTTGATGTGGATCTTCTGGTGTGATAATGACCAATGGCTCTCACTTGGCTGACCACAGTGGGCTATCAATATCTCATAATGATCAAGTAAAATTTGTCAGTTAAAGAAGAAATGTCAGTTATCTCTCCACAGATGTGTTACGATCCTCACATCATGATACTTAATCTTATTAAAATATGCACCATATATATATTTTTAGTCAAAATCTGTCAAATATGATATTTTCTGTTTGTTTCTTGTCTCCTCCTTATGTGTTAAATGTTCAGACAAAAAAAACCAATTTTAAATATTTTGCTATACCAGAGGTAATTTAGAGTGACAGCATTTTAACCCAGGTTATGCTGGTAGATGCAGAATGGACTCAGTATTAGAGATAACAGCTTGTGTTTGACTTAAAAATGTCAAAATTTGAAATAAAATAAAATGAAGAAGGTGAACACTGCCCTAAACAATGACGAAAAAAGACGCTTAAAGCAGAATCACCATTTCTGATGAAAATTAAATTGAAGAAATAGGAAAAAAAATATTACTTGTAAATTTCGTAAAATTTCATCCAGAACTCCACTTTATTTTTTTTTATTAAACTCTGAAATTTCTCTATAAACAAAATCAAAAAGGGAAAAAAAACAAATTTAGAATGTGCCTTCATTGAGTTATGTGCCCCTGATTTTGATGTTAAATGGCATATGGATGATTCTGTTCGAGACAGCAGGACCCCTGGGAATGTGATTAACACTCTATTTAAACATTTAGGTCGTTAAGCCAATAAATCAAAATTGTTTCAGTTGGTAGCAGGTTTGCTGATTGAAGTTTGGATATGTTCCATGCAAAGTCTGAAGATTTCTGTATAAATTCTAATATTTC
Source organism: Mizuhopecten yessoensis (assembly GCF_002113885.1). Taxonomy (NCBI): domain Eukaryota; kingdom Metazoa; phylum Mollusca; class Bivalvia; order Pectinida; family Pectinidae; genus Mizuhopecten; species Mizuhopecten yessoensis. Next base: position 93,716 of record NW_018479921.1, on the reverse strand, counting down.
TGTGTAAATTCTAATATTTCTGTATAAATTCTAATATTTCTGAGAATTATTTCTGTATAAATTCTAATATTTCTGTATAAATTCTAATATTTCTGTGTAAATTCTGAATATGTTGTATGAATATATTTTTGTATTGATATTTCTTACCTAGCAGCTAATATAACCTTATTGAATTTGAAAAGAAAACTGAAACTTTCGTCCATAGGTATGTATGTATTTCATAATCGCTCTATAGTTATTGAAGAACAGGGAATCTCGCAGGCAATTTCAAAAGTTAACACTGCAAATCATCAGTGATTTGATGAACATTTTGTTACTTTTATATATGAAGTTAATGATTGGTAGCATGTTCTGTTTTCTGAGATATTAAACATCAATTAAAGTTTTGGGGTATTACATCAGCTGGATATGAGTTATCATCAGTAGCTGTCAGATTAGCACAGATTGAAAAACCTTGGAAGGAATATTCAATAATCATATGATATAGATTAATGTGGGAGAGTTTTTTGATCCTGTGTATGACACGCTATTGTTTTTTTGTCTGTATCCGAGTCTGTTAGGACAGGTGTGGGAAATCTCAGTATTAGACAGAGGTCACACGTTACAAGTTAAGTTATGAAATATCTGTCATTTTAGACAGGTGTTTGAAATCTCGGAAATGTTGTAGAGACTGCGGGTGGACTCTCACTTAAAAAAATACTGAAACAAGGCATAAGATAGCTGTGGTATTTAAGACAGGTTTTTGATATCTCATTTGTGAACTTTTAGACTGGTGATGAAAAAATAGGGATTGATGTAATGGCTCTTGTCAGATAACGAAGGTTTGAAAATGTAATTTAAATTTTTTAATGGAGTTAATTTGCTGTACTTGTAGAAAATTATAATAGAAAAATTACATTACATCCTTCTTGTTGTATGAGAAAATATCAACTTCAAACTGTTATACCAGATTTCTGTTAAAGTTTCCCATAAATTGTTAAATTGTTACACCAACATGTTAATAACTGTCATTTGAAATAAAACCCTGTGTAACTACAATGCTATCCACAGTGGGACATAGTGAGAGGAAGGCTGTCGGCCTGGCCACTCGGTACAGACCAATGATTAGGTAAAGATTTGTAGCATTTGTGACATGTTTAAATCCCTAAAGCCTGATTGTTTCTGTGTAGACCAGTGATATGTCAGCTGTTTTATTCATCTATATACCCTGTACCAACAGTTGTGTTCCATATCTCCCGGGCTTCATTGACACATGCAGATAGCATTACTCTGCTCAAACCTACAATTTTTAATTATCATCAGAGAATATTATGTTATTCAATTTCCGAACTAATTTGTTTAAATTAGGAACGTGAGTGATAAGATAAAGAAGTGTTTTAAAACTTGGTCTTGAATCAAAGCTGTGAAAGACGTTTCTAATTATGGTAGGTTGCACCACATGACCAAAGTGTTAAGTTTCATAAACCATGGGAAGTTGTCAAATTATTACCAAGTTTTCCCCGTGTGTCAACAAATTAACTAAAACTGATAAGTATTTAAATTTAGAGAAAATGAGAAAGAATCCTTATCCTTTGACTGGTATGTGAATGTGAACATGTCTCTATTCCTTTGACTGGTATGTGAATGTGTACATGTCTCTATTCCTTTGACTGGTTTGTGAATGTGAACATGTCTCTATTCCTTTGACTGGTATGTGAATGTGAATATGTCTCTATTCCTTTGACTGGTATGTGAATGTGCACATTTCTATATTCCTTTGACTGGTATGTGAATGTGAACATGTCTCTATTCCTTTGGCTGGTATGTGAATGTATGCATGTCTGTATTCCTTTGACTGGTATGTGAAGGAGTTTTATATTGGATTGACTGGCATGAAAACATACAAGATATATTTCTTCTTTTGACTGCTCTGCTATTTACCATGTAAATATGTGTGATTTCCTATTCTTCTGGTCAAAACACACTAAATTTTCCTAATTGTTAATATTCTTGCTCCCCTACTCTCAGCATGAATGTGAGAAAGCGAGAACATGATGGTTATGGAGCTAGAAAGTGAAGACAGGGGAGCCAGGATATGACGGTGACCATAGTGTTCACGCCCTCACCTCCAGAAGTGAGAATATGACAACCGGGGAGAAACAAAATCACTGTTAGGGATCGTGATTACTAGCACTTCCTCAGTGCCCTCCTTACTCTGTTGCTGTCAATTCTCGTCATTTCTGGTCCCCTCTGTCCTCTGCTATCATGTTACTGGCATTCATATCATTATGAATACCACTTGTGTCATGTGTCAAAACAACAGACCAAGATGAACGGTGTTTGAAGTGTTCTTTTTTTTTAACTCTGAAGAAAATACCTAACAAAGAACAGGGATGAAAACTCTTAATCCACATTCAAAATAAAGATTGTTTAAAAAAAAAGTTCAAAATTAAGAATTTTATAACCATTTTTATAAGGAAAGGTATTGAAAAGAAAAAAATCAACTACAAAGAATTGAGGTTGAAGACCTCTTGCCATGATAATGTTTACACTGGACTTATGATGGTAAACGACCCGGCTATGATACAACCCTCCACTTTTCGTTTTTAGATAAACCCTATCTTACCCATATTATCTTCTTGTACCTTATAACTGATTGATCTGGTCTAATCTAAATCTATACCCAGGGGTTCACAGGATGGACTTTTCACTAAATACAGGTACATTATATACTTAAATTGTACGACATTCTTACAAAAGTGTTAAAATCCAGGCAACTGTCCACCTGATGTGATCGTTGTCCAGTTTGGAACCGTTTTTGGCTGTTTGGAAATTACTCTGAACAAATATCCTCTGTATGCTTTTGAAGTGAATGTGGAATTAAATAGATGACAGTAAAACCAAATCAATCCTCATTTGTTTGGTCTCATTACGGAACCTACACTGAGGGGTGGACAGACCAGTTGGGAGTAAATAGTCCCTGTAAGTCTGTATTAGCACAAGGTGTTATAGTGCCAGGACATTGTCAGTGTGAGTTAAACAAAGACACACTAGAAATATTTAATCTGAGGAGTTGTTTATTGATCAGATTTATTATCTTTTACAGGCTGTTTTGTTTGTTAAAACTTGAAGAGAAATAGTTTAATTGTAGTAATGATCAGGTTCTATCATGTCTATATGTATCAGCATAATGATGACACAGTCGCGTATCACATTTAAATTCAGTTAATCAAATGTCAACCATTAGGTTAAATTTACAATTATACTAATATAACTTATTCAAATGAATCAGAGGTTCGTTTTAAATCCTCACAAAGGATTGATTTTTATGTTGCTATATGTTTATTTCCACTTAACTATATGAATTTGTAATGCATTTAAAAACAGCAGATTAAAGGAATCGTCATGAATTGCAAATATACAATGGCAGATACAATTACTGCAAAAAAATAGTTCTTTTCCTTTAAATATTTGATAGGAAAAGATTAAACACATACAAATAGCGTGTTTACACAGGCTCAAAGCAAGTAAATGGCCATCGGATTTAACTGACGCTGTAAAACTGTCTCCTAAAAAAATTACATCTGATTCCTTTACTAAATAAACAGTGTTAACTCCGTAACAATACAATCGGCTGATGTGTAAGTGGGTTGGAATGGTGGTCGGCTCACTTTGTTGGATGTCTTCGTTTAAATGTTTGTGATTGTCTGTTTTCACGGGGGCAGCTGTATCTCTTGAAAGTGCATAATGTTACAATAGAAACGATGGCTACCTACTATTTCTACTGATACCATCCGTTATTGGTCCATCACAGTCAGGTCTGTGGTATCCTAACTGTTCGCCATGTTAAATTATATCTTGTATCAAAACGATTTTCTGAGATTTTAATTTTGATTCAATCCATGCTAGGATTCAATAGATGATAGTGGAACATAAACAATAAAAGAAAAAAAGAAAAAAATTAAGAATGAGAAAATCTAACAAAATTTCTTTTTTGCTTATCTCACTGCTGCGTCCTGATAAGTGTCAAGACTCGTGCATCCTGATAAGTGTCGTCATTAAGAAACTAAATCAGTGGTTGTCATTGAATTGTCCAAAAAGAGATGCAAGAAAGACAAAAGTTGAAATCCACATTAGTTTTATGGGTTTTATATTAGATTTAAACTTGATAAAACATTGAAAAATAACAGATCGAATGTCACATAATTTGGGAAAATAACACATGTCCGGATTTGTTGTACGAGATAAAATCCATTTAGAAAATATCCAGTTAAAATATCCATCTTTGATTAAGATCTTAATGACTACCGGCTACTTATCTTGGTTAAGAAAGACGGGTAGAAAATGTTTGAAATAGTTGCTGACATTAATGTAATAACTTGTCATTTTGCCATGGGACTGACCCATTAGTCATAATGACAAATTTTAAATTCATCGATTAAATTGATTTCATTGTCTTTCAAATAAAGAAAGAAATTCAACACCAAATTTTCTTCTTTCAGTCGGGTGTTGACTAGGTTTGTTAGATCTGGGTTTCATTTTGATCTGAGCGAATGTACTATAGATATTGACATTACAATTAATAGCTATCATTACAATTTCCGTGGGGTTTATTTCCGCTCTATTTTTGCACGCGGGTCTAACCACGTGCACCACTGAGGGGAGTGACTGGTGCCGGTTGGCAGTTATGGGATTGCCTGAGATCTGTAAAATAAAAGTACACTAACGGGGGAAAGTGTACTCTTTTAATCCGATCGTTATATAGACCATGGAACAATTCATTCGCCCTTTTTAATCATGTATATATTGTGTATTTTGTGAAAGCAGGTGATAACAAACAATATATATATATTTCTTTTGTTGGTATGTAATTAGTTTTGTGGGCTGTAATTAAGTGAAGGAGAGTCATGGTAGACGTAAATAGTGTTGTTTCACTTATTACAGCAAATTAATTCATTCCTATGTAATGTAAGAAGATAATGGCTAAGCCTAATGGATTAATTTGTATGTGATTTAGATATATTTCAATTTCAATTTAGCGATATTAAGACAAGACATGATTAGAGAACTAGATCTAAGGTTTGCCCGTTACAAGCTGATATTAGTTTGGTATCTGGGCTACAAAGTATTCCGTAATAAACTCTCATTAAAAATAATATGTCATGCAAAGAATCTCTCATTTAGAGCCTAATTTTCATTCAATGTGTATATCTCTAGCATACAGACTGCTTTGGTTTGTGTGTTCATCGCAGTCCTGTATACCCTGAAGAATTCTAATTATATTTTTAAAAAGACAGTGTACAGTTTTGCTTTTATACAAAACAAAACAACAATCGAGTTTGTATGAGAGCAGAATTGAAACTTTGCTTTAGTTATTTAATTACAGGCTAATGCTTAGGAAGAATCAGTAAAACACATTTACAATAAACAGGCTTATTACAAAATCTTGCTTATAGTGAACATCAAACTTGGCAACATATGACTATAGGGAATCCTTTACTAGATCTCCTGGGATTTGTTATATAAACATGTTTTATTGTGCTATTGTATTAAAACTCAGTGATTCTGCCTCAGAAATATGTGAAACTATAGATTAAAATTAGGTTGCAGATTCAACATTTTCACCTGACAAAATCCCATGGATGCTCCCTCTCAGTGTGGGATTGGACAGGTGAACAGCTGACCACCTGACATCAGGTACTTCATACCAGGGTTTAGTGACACCCCACACGAGTATTTAATCATACATAACACACTGAGTCGCCTGATGAGTTCTGTTGTATATTTATACAGAGTCAAAGAGCAAGAAGAAGCTGTAACCTATTTATTTAACGCCTACTATCACCCACCTGCAGCAAAAACTGACCCGAGACTTTATCCTGTAGCCTCACTTGCTGTAACTCTGACCCCTATCCTACCTGTGGGTTCTGTAACCTTACCTTAATCAGGGGACTGTGTGCCCTCTTACCTACTGTATTGTGGCCCTCTCCTGTCATCCCATTTGAACTGTGGACCCTTATTGAATTTCTACTTGACTTTAGCCCCCTTACCAATAATTCTTCTAGACTGTGACCCCTTGCCTGAAATCCTACTGGATTGTGGTCCCCTTGTCTGTAGTCCTACTGGACTGTGACCCCCTTGCCTGTAGTCCTGCTAGACAGTAGCCCCCAGCCTTTAGTCCTACTGGACTGTGGTCCCCTTCCCTGTAGTCTTACTAGACTGTGACCCCCTTGCCTGTAGACCTATTAGACTGTGGCCCCCTTGCCTGTAGACCTACTGGACTGTGGTCCCCTCCCCTGTAGTCTTATAAGACTGTGGCCCCCTTGCCTGTAGACCTACTGGACTGTGGCCCCCTTGCCTGTAGACCTATTAGACTGTGGTCCCCTTCCCTGTAGTCCTACTGGACTGTGGTCCTTACCTGTAGTCTGTCCGTAAACCTACTGGACTGTGGTCCTTACCTGTAGTCTGTCTGTAGACCTACTGGACTGTGGCCCTTACCTGTAGTCTGTCTGTAGTCCTTCTGGACTGTGGTCCTTACCTGTAGTCTGTCTGTTGTCCTACTGGACTGTGGTCCTTACCTGTAGTCTGTCTGTAAACCTATTGGACTGTGGTCCTTACCTGTAGTTTGTCTGTAGTCCTACTGGACTTAGGCCCTTACCTGTAGTCTGTCTGTAGACCTACTGGACTGTGGCCCTTTAACCTGTAGTCTGTCTGTAGACCTATTGGACTGTGGTCGATCTCTGTAGTCTGTCAGTAGACCTACTGGACTTAGGTCCTTACCTGTAGTCTGTCTGTAGACCTACTGGACTTAGGCCCAAACCTGTAGTCTGTCTGTAGACCTACTGGACTGTGGTCCTTACCTGTAGTCTGTCTGTAGACCTACTGGACTTAGGCCCTTACCTGTAGTCCTACTGGACTGTGTCCCTTACCTGTAGTCTGTCTGTAGACCTACTGGACTGTGACCCTTTAACCTGTAGTCTGTCTGTAAACCTATTGGACTGTGGTCCTTACCTGTAGTCTGTCTGTAGACCTACTGGACTTAGGCCCTTACCTGTAGTCTGTCTGTAGACCTACTGGACTTAGGCCCTTGCCTGTAGTCCTACTGGACTGTGGCCCTTACCTGTAGTCTGTCTGTAGACCTACTGGACTTAGGCCCTAAGCTGTAGTCTGTCTGTAGACCTACTGGACTGTGCTCCTTACCTGTAGTCTGTCTGTAGACCTACTGGACTTAGGCCCTAAGCTGTAGTCTTTCTGTAGACCTACTGGACTGTGGTCCTTACCTGTAGTCTGTCTCTAGACCTACTGGACTTAGGCCCTTACCTGTAGTCCTACTGGACTGTGGCCCTTACCTGTAGTCTGTCTGTAGACCTACTGGACTTAGGCCCTTACCTGTAGTCTGTCTGTAGTCCTACTGGACTTAGGCCCTTACATGTAGTCTGTCTGTAGACCTACTGGACTGTGGTCCTTACCTGTGGTTTGTCTGTAGACCTACTGGACTGTGGCCCTTTAACCTGTAGGCTGTCTGTAAACCTATTGGACTGTGGTCCTTACCTGTAGTCTGAATGTAGACCTACTTGACTGTGGTCCTTACCTGTAGTCTTTCTATAGTCCTACTGGACTTAGGACCTTACATGTAGTCTGTCTGTAGACCTACTGGACTGTGGTCCTTACCTGTAGTCTTTCTATAGTCCTACTGGACTTAGGCCCTTACATGTAGTCTGTCTGTAGACCTACTGGACTGTGGTCCTTACCTGTAGTCTGTATGTAGACCTACTGGACTGTGGTCCTACTGGACTTAGGCCCTTACCTGTAGTCTGTCTGTAGTCCTACTGGACTTAGGCCCTTATCTGTAGTCCTATGGGACTGACTAGCCCCTTACCTGAAGAGCTTCTGTAAGCCTGTGGCTTTTTTTTATCAACATCATATCTAGTGGCCATCTTAACCATCTGTCAGTTTTGTGTAAATCCCATTCTAAAAATGTATCTAATTACAAGCTCTCGAGCCCCAAGGGGACAGCTTGTTAGGGGCTGTGTTGATAGTAATGCAATGATTCAATAATAACATTATTTGATATGAAAGCCCATCTCTCTCTTATCTCTATTTACCTTAATTTCACTGCTACCTTTGATAATGGTGGGCTGATCGGTCTTCTTGTTTGTTTTCCGTAAATTTGTTTGTTAAGTGATGAAATCGTTGTCGTAGTCGTGACTGGGAACACATGCATTACCTGCCAGCCGGGTCCAAACACTAGACAGGACGAGAGGCCAAATTGAAAACTCAATTTGATAATTCATCGACATGCAGATTCCCTATTACTGATTAAGTCAAACAAGTCACTAGGAGATAAAACTGTTACATCATTTTCGACGCATTCATTTCCGACTTCCATTTTGGGATGTTAGTTTTGACACATTGCGAAGATATCTACCTGTTTCAATCACAATTATCGCTGCCCTCACTCACCTGTCTGTTTGACAGAATAATGCCGCGTTTATATCTGCATATTGTTCCGTCACAAAGCCTACCACCAATATCAACTTTGATATGTCTCGGTGACCCACAAAATCACCATGTCTGTAATTAGTGTATGGATGGAGTATTTCATTTACAATAAATGTTAAAGATGTCAACATTTTTTCACTTATAGCTGCAAAAATGACAATTTATGAAGTAGAATACAGTGATTTGATTACAGAGTCGTGTTCCCTGACCCTCCCGAGGTTATATTTGTGGGTAGAATATTTCTATAAACTCATTCTCTAGGATTGCAGCAGATTCACTTGATGCCTTTTATTTTGAGGAATTATGATCTTGTCATGGCTGGTCATGCATCTTGAATGACCGATACTGATGGACACCCCTATATAGCTGTCCGACTGAGATACACAAATTAGTCATTTCTGTCTGAAATAGAATTATAGGATTTTGTCCCTGTTATATATACTGAGAAAAAAACGATGAGGATATTTCATCTCGTCCCCAGCAGATACATCTGTTCCATCTGGCTGCCCTGACAGATGGAAAGCCAAGCGACAAATTCAATAGAAATCGAGAAACTCTGATAATGTTTCCTCCACATTATCATCAATAGAAGTATAGGAAATGTATGTAATATAAATATATCTTCTCGCCTGATAGAGACAGACTAGTCATGCAGTGAGAGAAATTATTACAGCAATGAAATGGGCCCTGTAATTGGGAAATCCAATTGCCCAAGTGGAAATATGGCCAATATCAGGTTTGTTTTCTACGAGGATTTTTTTTTCCATTTCGCACATTTATTTACGAGTTAATTTGCTTCATTTCTAGACCTGATTAGGACTCCATTATGTATGATCCTGATGTTTAGACAGCCGTCTCTGTGCCTGAAGTCATTCCCAGTCGTGATCATGCAGCCATCATTACTGACTTGTTGGTAAATCAAATGGAGATAAAATATCTACGACAGGTAGAAATATAGTATATTGTGTATTTGATGCACCTACATTATTTTGTAACAAAAGGGGCATAAGAAACATAAAGGGTTTATATGGCTATTAAACTTACAGCATCACGTAAAAAGTCAGATGTTATACACAAATTAAGGGTCAGGGTGACAATGTCTTTACTGAACTTTTGTAAATGTGTTGTTAAGGTTGTCACCACCAAAAAAATGAAAGCTGTAACTTTGCAAGGTCATTTTGAGGTCATAATGCAATTCAAAAGCAGATGAAGGTCACAGAACGTGAAGAGATGTAACATTATACCAGTAGAGGACATAGGAAGGTCACCATTTATAAAGTATGGTCACAAAAACCAGAAGCTAGGTCAAAGGTCAAATTCAGTAAAATAACATACCCAGATCACAGTGTAGGACAGGTAAGGGTTATTGATTACAATAAAGGTCAAAGTCATAGCCAGTAAAACATATGAAGGTCAAGGTCATATCCAGCACAACATATGAAGGTTAAGGTCATTACTAGTACAACAGATGAAGGTCAAGGACACAAGCTTGTCCAAATCAAATTGTGGGACACAGTTACAACACTGCTGTATCATAAAGGAGTGTCTAATTGTGTACAAGTTTCTGGTAGTACAGAATGAGATGTTGGGAAAACATAATGAGAATAAGTCGGTAGATCTGGCAAGTAAGTGATGTACTGTCAAACTGATGTTATTTGTTAATGATTAAGTAGGAAAATTAAAAGTTGGTTTGGGAGAGAAGTTTTGGAACTATCAATCTGCATAGAGCATGCTGCTACATAACTTGGTGGGGCCCTAATATTCTATCTATATTCAGTCGCTATCACACCATCATTAAGGTGGGCAAGCGGACACTGTTATTAAAAATTCATTGCTCCATTTCAGTTCTCCACTATCAGGTTACCATACATAATTTTACATTTTACTGAAATCACAAAGAGATATATGAAAATTGACTGGTTTTAAGGCCGGCTGATATCTGATGCTGTGTGCTTATGACAGTCCGAAAACATGATCAACTTTTGATATGTGTTCTACTATTCACCTAAAGATGGCTGCTACCTTCTCAATGAATCAGAATATGCTACTTTAATACCTCATTTCTAGTCATGTCCAGGTGTATAGTCAGTTTTTAACCAGAATAGTTTTAAATATTAATCAAACATTTTGATTTGAAAAGAAACAACATTTTATGAATATCATAGCAGACCATTGTTAAAGTCTTACCCTAGAGGTATGTATTATGTATTTAACATTAAGTGAACAAGTAGGTTCATACATTGAATCTTATATATAACCTGATATCTCGTACATCATTTCAGGTAAAAAAGGCTGTTTGGGGTGGAAATTGAAATAAGCACAGATAAAATCTATTTAATTTGGGTAGTATTTAGATATACAGTCAGAGAGATTTGTACGAAAAGGAAAGGCAATTACCCGACACAGTCAGAATCTGTAAAAAACACACAGTTCAGACTGGAAATGACATTAGAATATTTGTATGCCAGAAATATGTATTTCAGTTGTAATACAACACTGCTGCACCACCTGATCAGGTAAGAACAGGAGTACAATCCTCACCTGAGCATCCAACTTACCTGTGGCAGGTATTAGTTTACCTGTATATCAAATCTCTTTCCTTTACACATACATGGCAAAGATAAATGTATTTTTTAATATGTAATATTTCTATTTCCTTAACATATTTTGTTACTGTGAGTTTGTACTTTTTAGGGTGTTGTTATCTTACTTCACTTACAGTATCTAATAAGAAATGTGAAAATGGGAATCACATCTTTTGAAATGTGATTTATGACAATGAATATACCTAATTTAGAATTCTATACATAGTTTATTGAATAAGGCTTTTGTTAGTAATACACTTTCTGAATTTTCAGTGCAACAAAGAATATGTACAAAGGTTACGAGGGAGCTCCCCTCTCATACATCAGTGTGGCTGACCATTAGTATAGGTCCACTGGGGCCCACAGGTGTCCAGTCTATGTAAAACTGGTATAGTTTTAGTTTTATTTAAATTAAAAATGAGAAAAATCAACAACATTATTGCGGGTTAGGTGTATCATAAGAAATGACAGAGTGACAGGTAAAAGCCCAGGTGTAGACTCCCAGCAGAATAGGTCCAGCCTTTGTTGGCTTTCACCTGTACAATATCATTATCATTTTTGTCCCATCTGATCTCTGGAATTAACAGATAGAGATCTCCTTCACAACATTATACTCCTCTGGGTCATAAAACGGCTTCCCTCTTTATTTATAGTTATGTACCAAAACAATGAAGGTGTCCCTCCCCTAACACTGCCCACTGATAAAATCTCCCAAAACATGGTGTTGTTCGCAGCTTGCTTTTTATTCTAACTGCTATCAAGTATCCAATTTAAGTAGGCAGATATCAGAATTGATAATTTATGTATTTAAAAGCTACCTTTAATTCCATGTTGTAAACCAGTTGAATCTTGTCTGAAATTTTAGTCATAATATTGGGAGTTGTCAGTATTAAAAAAAAATAACAAATGCATTCTGGATATTACCTGTTTGCACTTTAATTTATAAATGTTTCCATTTTACTTGATTTCCAATCTTGGTGATTAATGGAATGATTTGCCGACAAGCCAAGGGTTATACCTTGATACTAATGATATAGTGGAGATGGACGTTTTAATATGATAGCAGGAGATAAATTACTGTTCTTTCACACTCTATTTTGGGGATTTTGAACAATGAAAAACAAAGATTGATTTTACTCCCATTTCAATTCAGTTACAAACCTGGAGATTTATTATTTATAAAAAGGATTTTTTTCTTTAAATAACTTTGACGTCTTACAACGGGTAACTCCCCATCTAGTCTTTATGATATATCACAAACACACATATGATATTTACTTTGGCATCTTACAATATTTAGTACCCTGGTTACAAGTAAGTCACTATCAACGTCGGAATCAAACCCAAGTCTACCAATACCAGCTTCACATGCTGTTAAAACATGCTGGATCTTATTGCTTACTTGAACAAGGTAAAACTTAAGAAAAAAATGTTGATAGCAAATTGTCAGCTTTGATCATTTATGGAAAGTCTGAGTTATTAACTTGCTTGATAAATTAGCATCAAATTACATTAAAGATGAAAATAATGAAAAGCAATGAATCGCTCACAAAATTTTGTGCATTGATTTAACTTGAAATATGAATATTTATATAAATATCCACAGAAAATAGTTTGTGTTTGAGAACTGGATGGTTTGTAGACTATGTAGAGACAAGTGCATGTTACTGAGGCTAACATTACAAGATCTGGTACATTAACGTCACAGGAAATACACATAAAAGCTTTCATATTTGGACTTCAAAATTAGATTGTGTCGGTTCAAACGTTACATTTCAAAAGAAAGATATACAGAAAAGAAAGTTTATAAGATGTCGATGAAACTTGATTATATTTGTTCCTGAGTTGTGTGCGAACTCTCTAGTGTTTTCAGCATTTGTTCTGTAACAACGGTCAAGGAACTACCTTTATCTTGATGTTGTTACACTTGTAAGATTTCATAGTTTGTACTGGCTTGACAGCATCAGTAGCATCACACTTGGCCAGCAACAGTAGCATCACACTTGGCCAGTAACAGTAGCATCACACATGCTGGTCTATATAAAACATGATAGCCCTTAACTGCAGTCCAGTCTGTTGATCTACATAATGTCTTCTAAATATAAATCAGACATTTGAAAATATTTTTAAAACATTGGGATACATAAGTTTACTTTTGATGTAAAATCAAACCATGAATATATATTTATGTTTGAAGGTCTTCTTATACACAGTAACCTCCCCTTAACCTCTGATGACTATAGGTAGCACGGTCGGTGAGTGCAGTTGTATAACAGTCTGAAGTCCAGGGTTCAAATCCAAGGCTAACCTCGCTAAATATTTTCATTCAGAACACTTTTTTAAAATTATATTTTGTTTTTTTCTTCTTAATAATTTTTTCAGAAATAATTTATCAGAGCTATAGTCATGCAAGTTTCCAATACTTGGTAACAGTTTTTGTCAGTGGTATGAGGGTCCTTAAGTAAGGATTATTACTAAATGTGTGAGCATTGCTCATCACTTTAGGAAGGGAGATAACCAATGTGTTTAAGCTTTTTTACTCCATTTTGTTCCAATAAAGCATATATTTAGGGAAACAAATTAATTGTAAGTCAGCATTGCTAGTTTTTGTTCCTTGTTTCATGAATCAACACCCAATTACAACATGAATAAACATTATATTATAAATAACAACATGCTGTTATGCAGTAAATAAAAATTCTCAAATTCTAAACATATTTTATTGGAAGTCTTTCCATAAAGCATGACCTGGGACACTTGAACGGTTAGACACACCTTAAGATAACAGCAATCAATATAATTGTTTTCTGCATATCTGTTTATAAAGTAATTTGAGGCTAAAACTACTCTCAATAAAAGCTGTTATCAAAAGATACAAGATTTTGTTAACAAGTCTTTAGGCCTGTTGGTGTATATATTTTAACCCCATGTGGAGCCCATCAGAATGAACCTGGCAGAAGAAAAAAATATGTCGGCTGTGAAGCATAATGATATAAATAAATTGCACATATTAACACGGTAACCAAACCCCGGAGTTATCTTGTGAATCGCTATGGTTTTAAAGAAGTGGATATCTACAATCTTGTGTAATTTATTTTCATTTTATCACAGTAAATTAATTCTTTTGACAAAATAACATAATAAATTTCATTATATGACCGACATTGGTAATTTTAATTGCTATGAAATGTTGCGGAAATTGATGATTTATTATTAGAGATATCACTTTTCATATGTTCTGTATATTGTGTTAGAGTTTAAATGGACTTTGTGTTATATGGTGTGTGTCATTTGTCCAGCACCAAACCTGATGGATATGTATATGTGTGAGGATTGTTTTCACACAGATCCTATTTCGATCAAGTGTGAATTGTGACTCAAACATTTAGTCCCATCTTAAAAAATATAGGTGTCAGAAAATGACATTTTTTCCAAAGGTATGTCTTTATATTTGTTGCAATTTTATCTTCCTCGTATATTAAAATGTTATTAATTTAAGGGTTCTGTCTTTTCTTTCGTTTTATGACAAGTTCTTTTATGTTTTATTTATATTTGTTACTTTTATTCAGATATAATGGAAAGTGTGTGCTTATATGCAAATCACCACGGTCTCTGATATCCTTTAAAGTGCATTACATGAAAAAATCACCTGAATCTTCACCTGCTAATTTGAATATTCATAAGTTTTGATTTGAATATGCATTAGTCTTAGTATAACCATTAGATTGCAATTACAAAATTAATTACAGGAAATAAAATAATTTTAAATCAATGGGTTGAAAATTAAGATAGTGACCAACAGTTGAATATATAGTTAAGGTTAGATTCACAATTTTCTTTAAAAATCCTAGAGAGCACATGATTCATAATCGTAATCATCATTTCAAATTTATCGCATTACCATTTCGATACTTATTGTATCATTGAAAAAAAAAAATCATTATGATTTAAGATACTGAGTACATGTATATCCAAACCTTATTGGATTTGAAATATAGCAGCATGTTCTCTATATCACAGTCTTCCTGTTTAATTCCTATGCATTTTTTCTCCCGTGTCTTTTTTTATGATAATAATATTAATCAGATCCTGTGCCTGGCAGCTGCGCCTACCATTTGGCTGTTTCAGAGCTTCCCTCCAACCTAGTTCAAAGACTCAATCTCCACAGTGGTAGGGGGGGTTACCACATTTAAAATAGTTTTGTTTACAATTTTGTCAGCGGGTTTGAGATTATCAATTTATGGCATTGTGGGTAAAATGCTAATTAGCAGGAGACACCCCCCTGGTATGATTTCAAGCAGATTACGAGTTAATAATGTGAAGCGAGTGAGTAAAGATGCCTAAACTCGCGAAGACAAGAATTCATTTCCCGGTAAGAGGAACCCAGTAGCTCTTGGTCTTTTGTCAATTTCAGATTGCAATATTAAATAAAAAGAACTTAAATGCCTTTTGCATTTAAACAATTGTTTGGGAGCAGCGTAAATGGATAGTATAGCTATGTTGTTGTCCTTAATTGTGCTATTAAAATCTCTGGTATAAAATTTTAAATGTAGCAAAACAACTTTTTACAGTGAAGAATTCGAACAAGTATTTTGTAAATTGAGATCATGAATAATTGAACAAATCTTCATGTGAAATTCCAATTTGAATTTTTAACCTGTTTTCCTATATAATGATACTTTACTGACTGTAATACTAGTGTGGTGTGCATTTGTCTTTATCAAAACAATCACATCCTAAAAGTAACTTTTTCTTGTAATCAGTATTTCATTTTGTATTTCCTTTCAATTCACTTCTGAGTTGGTCAATAAACACTTTGATTTTTAAACTCCTATTAAGAAGTTGAGGTTGTTAGTAAAGGTTCCTGGGTACATCCAGTGTGTGATCGCCTTGAGTGTGTCTCCGTGTATCACTGAGGTTAGTTAGTCAGATGTGTTGGAGTATCGTGTTTATTGGCAGTTTAACATACACAGAACATGTCTTCTAAGCAATGAATTTGGTCTTTATTGTCTGTAAGTATAACTAATCAACTCATTAATATCGCTGGGATCAGTCTCAGCACTGCATGCAGCGTGTAAACAGTGGGCTGGTGATTTCAAAGGCACCATCACACCTCACACCACCGACACAGGCTGGGGCTCCTCGGTTTCCTAACCAGGCAGGATGGCCATTTAATGAGTACACCTTAGCTGCAAATGTTTTACTGGGGCAAAATATGTGATTATTTCAATAATTAAATGCTAACTAACTGGCTTGTCTGTTGTGTAAATTGAGAGTAAAACACCGTAATGAGAGAGGGTGATGACTCCGTCCAAAGACAGGAATCCTAAGACTGCTGTGCTTGTAGGTTCTGCCTCACTGATGTTTATCCAGTGTTAACGCCATATTTGTCACTTGAACAGTTTCATAAAAATATTTTTGACTTTTCTGTTCTAAATATGATGTATCAGTAGTCATATTTAGTTTCATCAGTAAATGGTGACATTTGGTGGCATGAAATTGACCTCTTAAAACTGGTCATGTTTGGGAACAGAAATGACATCGAATATAGAAAGCTGCACTACTAATGATCATCTTTAAATATTGGTCAAATGAAATTCAGAAGTGTGATGACAGGTGACAACTAAGGTGTGATGACAGGTGACAACTAAAGTGTGATGTTGTGTGACAACTAAGGTGTGATGACATATGGCAAATAAGGTGTGATGACAGGTGACAACTAAGGTGTGGTGACAGGTGACAACTAAAGTGTGATGTCATGTGGAAACTAAGGTGTGATGACAGGTGGCAACTTAGATGTGAAAACATGTTACAACTAAGGTATGATGAAGGGTGACAACTAAGCTGTGATGACAGGTGACAACTAATGTGCAATGTCAGATGACAACTCTGATTTGGTGACAGGTGACAACCAAGGTATAATGACAGGTGACAGCTTAGATGTTTTGACAGGTGACATCTTAGGTGTGATGTCAGGTGACAATCCAGTTTTGGTGACAGGTGACAACTAAGGTATGAAGGCAGATGACAACTAAAGTGTAATGACAGGTTACAACTTAGGTGGGATGACAAATGACAACTAAGGTATGATGACAGGTGAAAACTAAGGTATGATGACAGGTGACAACTAAGGTATGATGACATGTGACAACTAAGGTATGATGACAGGTGACAACTAAGGTATGATGACAGGTGAACACTAAGGTATGATGACAGGTGACAACTAAAGTGTGATGTCATGTGGAAACTAAGGTGTGATGATAAGTGATAACTTAGATGTGATGAAAGGTGACAACTTGGTGACCTGTCATTCACTTAATCTGGAATCTCCGATTACTATTCCTTTGATGACAGGGGAATCAATTATATTTATAACTAACTTTTTGAACCAGAAAATAAAATTCTTCAAATAGAACTTTTAAGTTTTTGCTTCAACATGCAGCTGAGAACTTTTTTTACATAGATAGCAGATGAATCAATGAAAGACCAAGAGGTGATCAGCTAAACTTACATTTAACATTGAGTGTTTAACATTGAGTGTTTAACATTGAGCACTGAAGGTTGGATACCTACAACGATTTACCACCTGAGATATGATATGTGTAATCAAGTTATATGTACAAAACACTTAAGTGGACCAAGACCTGAATAACTTGTTTTCTCTTCTTTGCATGTAAACTATTTCATTTCTATCTGGAATCAGAATACTATTAAACGGAACACGCTATGAAAATTAGATCCTGTGATAAGTTTTGTGCACTTTACAGGACCTCAAATACCACTGTGCTGTTGTACAGAGTCGTATGAACTTCAGATGTACTTTAGTTGATTATCAAAAAAATAAGTAAAAGATAACTCCATTAAGTATCAGCTGCAATTTGAATAAAAACTTTATTTGTACATAATTGTCTACAATGAGATTCGTGTTGCTCACAGCAGGTTTTGGCACAACACATTCAAACAAATTTCTGAAATTCTAAATAAATTCATTGAATGATTGAATTGTAATGTAAAAATGATAAATGATATATGTTTTCTGGGTATACCAATTTAGTTAGATTTCGTTTTCCAGGTGATGGGGTTTTAAATCCCTTTCAGCAAATGTATAGAAAGGTTTTTATACAATTCACCCTTGACTGTCTCTATAGTCAAGGGTTTGTGTGTGGCCATAATCAACCTGATACGATATGTTCTCCAATTTTGAATCGTGTCGTATTTTTTTCCCAGCATTTAACTACAATAGCTGCTCATGCTGATAGCCGATGGAGATCAAATCGGAATACGATAAATGAATTTAAATTAGAATCACAGAAAAAAGTTAGAGTAGCCACTGCCGAAGATACGGGCGAAAACTGTAGTACGCAGGGCCTTCGTACAAAGGAAACTATCCCATTGTGAGTGTCAGGTAAACTTACACTGGAGGAGACAAATGCATCAAAAGACAGCCTCGTGAAGAAGTTTTCCACCTATTGTGTTGATTCAATTGTTACATGTAGAACTCCTCCATAGGACTAGGACGATTTAATTGATACCACACGGGCACAAAGAGACTCCTCCCTCCATTTCTATTGTAACTGTGAGGACAGAATTGTGCAGGATTGTGTGCCACTCTGACAACATCGTTTCTTTCGCAGATATCTTCTTTTTTATTTTTATCTTGCAAAAATTCAATTTAAGTCATTTGCACCTGCTCACAAATAGCCAATGCTGGAATTGGAAATTCTGTGAGGGTAATGTTTTTCAATTTTCTATAGCTATGTTTGTTATAGGTTATTATCTGACTGTTCTAATCGGGATGGGAGGGGAGGGCTGGTAGGTGCTGGTTAGCCTCGCTTCACTGCACTACGAGTCTGTTTGATCTGCTCATCCATGAAAAGAAAAGATATTAAAAATTAAAATGGCATCCAAAATAAATTGGGAGGGTATCTATCACCTGTAGAACTGTCAATAGGCCGAGGATGAGAAGCCATAAATCCATGGTTTGCTTTTCTATTGAAGAAGTGAAATTGAATGTGTAACACAGCATCCATAAGCCAATAGCTTCCACCATTGGAGTTAAATGAATTGGAAAACGGTCGCACGGTTAAAATACATTTTATTATCATTGAATATGACGGCTGTTTGTACAAAGTGAATAAAAGTAACTACCGGTACACTTAAAGAAACGAGGCAAAATGAAACTTTCCCTGCTTCATTCTTCTCTAATTGGCCGTGCAGGGAGGCGACTTGGCATGGATGTTAGGCAATCTCATTTGACAGTAATACCCCTTAAATTCAGTGAATTTTCAAACATTTATTTCCTTTTATTTAGCAATTTTTATCATTAGATAGGATTTCTAAATGAAACTGCACAAACAAGTCTACAATAACAGCTACTGCGGGCTGCCGTATGGGGCTGATTCTTCTGATATTGGGGGAAATTTAATGATTTATGTTGAAATGGTTATCAATAATTCTCATTTCCACCAGGTAAATTACTGGTATCTGGTCTGATCTCTATCCCTAATTGGACGAGGAAATTAGAAAATGACAAATATTGCTGCAAATTAGTCATGCCAAGCTGTATCTTCAAAAACGGTTTTATCGTACAATGTAGTAGTAATAATATTGCGTAAAATTGCTGTGAAAAAATTGAGGAGTTTCTTCAACTGTAAATACACAACATAATGTATATCACCAGTTTACTAACAGTGACAATGTGTAAACGCACTTTATTGACAAATGTGTGTATTTTTAGCTCCACAGTTTTATTTTTGTCCATGACAGTTGAATACAACATGTCATTATGTGTCATTATTATTGAACATTTTTTCGGAAAAACAATTTCTTTGTAACTTTGAAAGTGTAAGATAATTCTACCAAGGTGGACAACTCGTGTCAAACACCTGTCCAGGTCACGAGGGTCAGGCAGATGTCCGCGGTATATCTGAAGTCTACATGTATATATATGTACCAGTATAGGTCAGGATATCTAATCTTCACACATGTTCTATATTTTGTGTAATGTTAAAAACATTTTTATTCTCTAATTATATCACAAATCTTCACACTCCGAAGAGTGACGAGATCCCAAATATGGCTGCATGTCTGTAATATCCTTAAATCCAAACAATTGGTCTTCGTTTTAAATTTTCAATGAAAATCTCCCAAAACAGAAAGATGTTCTGAAAGTAAACGGAACAAATAACCTATGATTAAGGTATTCAGTTTGGTACATGGTCAGCACCTGTCCTCATGCCCTGTCAGACAGGAGACGGACAGGTAAGCTGCTATTGTCCTGTGAACATTGAGACCTTAATAGACTGTAGCAATGTCTTTGTGATTTGCATACATCAATGTATTGTGATATCTTAATCAAGGTTTTATTTTAGGAGATATTACTAGTTTTGAAACACCTTTTATACAATGTTTGATATTAATTCATTGATCATATTTGTTCTTTTTCTAAATTTTGGACATTTGTATGTCTATATGAGAGAAGTATGGGCCATTTTGCTGTGATACGGGTATATGTTTATGGTAGTTCTATGGTTGTAAACAGCTTCACAATACACTACATATAATACCACATCAACAGTTACTCAATAGGCAGACATGGTTTAACCCATGGGTGAACACGCAATTTCTTCAATGTTCGTTCATTCATAGTGTCTTCTTACAACTAAAGGGAAAATCTGTGGCGTATGTAACCAGATACAGCCGTTTACCGAGACGGACCTACCCATATATAGTATCGCGGGTAGATTCTGTTTCCTACACCCATTGACCAGGTCTGAGGAAATGATACCCGTTCTACTATTAACGACGAGAGCTGCTGTTAGTTCTGCCAGAGACCTAGCCTCTTGATCTCTAATTGCAGATAAAGTATACCTTCCCAATTCTCTATCGGCCCTCAAATTATACCGCAACTGTGGTGGATTCTGGTTTTATATCTGCGCTATATTAACAGGCCACCGCTACGCTATATTAACAGGCCACCGCTACCGAGGTAAACCACATATGTAAATGTCAACACAAAAGATACGCTTTTCACTTTAAAGTCACAAAGGGGTTTGTCATGTGATAGAAAAATTACGGCCTAATATATTTTATGATAATATGTTGAATTATGTTTGAAATGTGTATTTAATATGGGACATTTTAACAATTTACCTAAAATTGAAAATGTTCTGATACATTAGAAATTTTACAATGATAGGCGTCATTGTTTAATGAATGGATGAAACCATTGGACTATACAACTGTGAATTAAAGGGATATTAAAGAGGCCCACATTTCCAAATTGAATTCCCTGGTATCATTATGGGAGGTGTTTAGTGCTGTAGTGTAGTGTAGATCCAATCGTTTTTATAGGTTAAGTATCCCTTTAATGATGTTTATGATAATTAGTGTTTTTTATAGGTAATGATATCAATTTCAAATGAAAATTTATTTTATCTCTTGAACGGTATGTATGTATGTATGTATGTAATATAGAAATCTATTTTATCTCGGTGAATGGTATGTATGTATGTATGGAATATAGAAATCTTTTTTATCTCGGTGAACGGTATGTATGTATGTATGCATGTAAGTATGTATGTATGTAATATAGAATCTATTTTATCTCGGTGAACGGTATGTATGTATGTAATATAGAATCTATTTTATCTTGGTGAACGGTATATATGTATGTTTGTATGTATGTAATATAGAAATCTATTTTAGTGATGTTTATTAGAATTTATGTTTTTTAAAAAAATATTTCAACGTATCATTTAAATGTTTAGATTGATGCACCAAGAGTAAAATTCTTATGTTGGATTCACGTTTGATTTAACCTTGAAATTTTAGAAACGCCGTTACAAAATATGTCTTCAATGAAAGTTGTTTTTGAATTGCATTTTGTAGGACACATATTCCATAGTATTTGTGACAGAGTTTGATTGATAGAAAGGTTTTCCAGAGATCTTCCCTCATATACAGTGGCAGGCTGTGTGCAGGAAGATCCTGTACTAATAAACCCAATCAAACTTAATGATAACAGACATAAACAGAAATTATATCATGATTGCGGATCAAGTAAATACTAAAAAGATTTCAAAGTATCCATTTGCTTGTGGAGACTGAGATATTTACTCAACAACTATATTAATTCTCGGCTCTCAAGCCTGCACTCGCGCCGGGAGCTATTTTATGGCCATTGCTAAAATGCAAATATTAGCCACAGTGGCATATTTTTACATTTCCTCTATAAATTTCAGATGTGGGATGAATTATCAGAAATTTGATATAAATCATCGTGGGTTTCTTTTTCTGGTATGTATCTCTGTATCGCCCTCTCAAACGATTGACATACATAATCTCCAAGGTCAGGTGCACTTTGAGTGTGTAACTCTTTTTGTGCACTTTCTTGTTTTCATATGTAGGAGTATTTTGGAGAAACAGTCTCTCATTAAATCTGGGCTGCCTAATGTACCAAACCCCCATGTGCATACTGCTCCGTGCCATGCCTAGTATGTCACCTTTCATCCCAAAAATTAAATATCACTCTACACCTTAAATTCATCAAATTGGCAAAGAAGTCAGCAAGCAATTCTATTTTTTTTGTTCGTGTAAAGTAAGGCAGACTTGAAATAATCAACATGTAATTTTCAATGAAAAAAGTAATTTTCAATGAAAAATGTAATTTTCAATGAAACTTTTCATTTGAAATCATTTTTTCTAAGTCAAATATCCCCTTCACAGTACACTAAATTGACCCATACTTCTAGGATACCAGATATTTTGATAACAAAACTCATAGTCATCATACAACATCTGTAAGTCAACAAGTCTAACAATCTGTTTCTCTATAGAAGTCAGACAGTGAACCATAAATGTATAAAACTTTCCTTTTTTTCAGAATTGTTATTTTCAGTTTTTTGTTTCAGAAGGTTTTAAGTGTATGGCTCTGTTGGCATACAAGTCTTTGTAATACTAAAGCAAGCAAACTTTTATGTTTCAAAATACTTTATTTGTGTTGTTTTATTTTTGTAGTGCCCGACCTGGTCGTCCTCCCAAGAGGAACCCACACCTCCACGCCAGCCCAGAAACTTTGGAGAAACTGAAGAAGAGCCGTCTGGACGGAGATCACTTCCAGTATGACCCGCGACTATATGGTAAGTTTATAATGAATACTATCAGTGGTTTAAAATAAAGTCATTTCTGTATTTACATCAAGGTCAAAGGACAAAGGTCAAAGTTTTTGAAACATTCAGTGATGGGATACTGTACTGTTTGTTTCAAGGGAGTTCTTCAGAAGGGATGGCACTGGGCACTACTTAGGTGGGAAGCATTTCCTCATTACAAGGTTGAGAACTTTATTCATTAAATACAATTGTCTTCCCAACAGTGTACTGAAGAATTGTGTATACCCGATCCCTAAACTCCCTAAGTACATTCTGGAATGACAACATTCCAATGTAATATTGCTACAAAGATATAGATAACAATCTGGCACTGCGATGTCCCAGGAAAACAAGACGGGGAATATCAGGACCAGTCTTTAACAAGATGCAGGAATATCCATCGTTCAAACTTCACTTAGGATTTATATCTGGCTGAAAAACAAGCATTTATATCTCCCAGAAAAACAAGACATCTCCCTGTGTGTGTACTAGTTTTATATTTCAGTCTATTACATATGGCCTGACCAGAGGGTCAGATGGACCTTATGGGGTTTCAATAGCTATTGTCAGGAGTGTCCATTTCTACCTAAAGTTTGCATGTCAGAGTGACTGATGGGGCTCCATTATAATAGTCTGACCATTATAATCTTAAACGCAAGGCAGTGCTACATGGTTTTAAAAAGCTGTTGTCTCAAATCTGAAGGCAGCTCCAGTCCGAAGCTTGCCCATAAATGTTAGTCCTGGCCACATCACCTAATGGTCAGTCTAAAGGTCATTGTGAAGGTCAGTCAGTAGATTCCAAGATTATTTTTAAAGCAGTATGCCATTGCATCAAGTTTGAAAGAACATCAACATGAACATAAGTTAATGACATATTAGACTAAACAATTAATTTAGGTAATAAAGAACAAGTTAAAAAAGTGATTTAGGTAATACATTGTTATTGAATATGTATAGAAAAAGTTAAATAAAATGGTAATAACAAAATTATTTAGGTACTACATGTAAAAAAAAATAACAACAACAAATTTGACTTACAAAATATTGGATTGAATAAGTAACACACCTTTCTTTTGTAGATTAAGGAAATGTATTTTTAGCAATTTTTCTTTTAATAGCACACTTTTATGATAAAACTGACAATGAAATGAATGCAAAAACTTAATGCGGAAAAAGTATTTGTACTTTAATGTTTTTTTATATCAGAATGCCATATACCTTCTTACATATACGTGTGTTGTTTGAAACCATTGAATACATTGGAAATGTACTGAAGTAAACATATTAGACTAGATTGTGCCAGGTGTTCCTCGGAATGTGATTCCTTGATCTAAGATTGGCATAGCGGTAGGTATTATTGCTATCAGCTCACCACAGATGTGCACCTATATTGCACAACACGTATTTCTATAGTCAACACACTGTTGGAAAAATACAGCATTTCACAGAAGATAAATCTTAATGTTTTTTTTCAGGATTTTTTTGGTTCATTTTTTTTCTTCAGAGTTTCATGCAAAGCTATAGAAATGATTGATCGATATTCATCATATACTTACTTAATATATAGATCTTGATCTGGATTACTTGTGATATCGGGGAAAAGAGAAGGAATTTTAAACTTCTGATATATTGTAATTTAAAACCTTTGGCCACAGAAATTTACCCAATAGTTACACAAACTTGTCAAAGATTGTTGATAAGTCAGAAATTTACCAAAAAAGTTACAAGGCTTTGTCAAATATTAATAATAAATCTCAACTTTACCCAAAGTAACAGAAAATCTAGTCCCAGAGTATTTAAAGGTTTCCAGTCAAGTACCATTAGATTTCCCAAGTAGCTATGAATTTTACGAGTGTGAAACACAATTGCAAATTTCAACATGTTCTGCCCTACAATGAAATATACCATGGTAAGTTGTATTCAAATGGAAAACTATATTTTCTCTTTATTATATTTTATAAGCAGAAAAAAACAACATTACTGAATTAAAAAAGTTCACGGATTACTTGTGTTTTCTTTGGTGCCATATTAATGATGGCATTGACTTAACAGGAAGTCTGCCCACCATTTTGAATGCAGCTACTCATTGCAATTATATACTGTTTTCTGCTAATTCTGGTAAGATTTGTTCCCAAAATTTTTATCAGTTGTATTTTCTTAAAAACCTTTATGTACATATACCAAAGATGTTCTAAAATAACCACTTAAGCTAGAATTGTGTCATCTGAATTTGTAAGGAAAATCAGCAGCTTTGAATGCAGTTAATGACAAACACTGTTCTGATTGGTCAAGTTATCTACACGGAATGAAGCACATCACTTACATCAGATTCACAGGAGTCTTAGATAGTTGACTATACCCAATATGTACAGGAATCCCAGATAGTTCACAGGAGTCTTAGATAGTTGACTATACCCAATATGTACAGGAATCCCAGATAGTTCACAGGAGTCTTAGATAGTTGACTATACCCAATATGTACAGGAATCCCAGATAGTTCACAGGAGTCTTAGATAGTTGACTATACCCAATATGTACAGGAATCCCAGATAGTTCACAGGAGTCTTAGATAGTTGACTATACCCAATATGTACAGGAATCCCAGATAGTTCACAGGAGTCTTAGATAGTTGACTATACCCAATATGTACAGGAATCCCAGATAGTTCACAGGAGTCTTAGATAGTTGACTACATGTCACAAATATACCCAATATGTACAGGAGCTTGAGGTTGCTGACTAAATATATAGTAAGTTTACCAGAATCACCTATCTATCACGCTAATTAGAGAAAGGTGTGGTGGTCGTGTCAGGTGCTATATCAATGCTAATAAAACCTAATGCCCTGTACGTATTACAGCAATTCAATACCTGTATTACCAGGTGAATGATCATAAAAGCTTGGCCAAGTCATTAACAGTTGTCAGTACACTGCCGTTTATATGTAAACACCTGAAAATTAGTTACATTTTCTGGCTGCATAATACACCTACATAAATAGCTGGTATTTTATACAACTGAGAATTCTCTGTAAATACCTAGTTAGCTTAAAATCAGCTCAAATAGTTTTCTCAAACCTCCTTAATGAAGTTTATGGTTTACTTTAAATTCTGTTTAACTGTGATATTTGTTTTAATTGAGAATGCAATGTTTTGCAGATTTCAACAGAAAATATTCAGGAATTGAGATGTAAGAAAAAATGATTGGTTCAATTTAAGCTAACAATGCCTGTTATACAATGATGTCTGATATTTATCACAAGTATCAGTGTTTGTACAATGCAAAAAATTGTTGGAACGATTTCTCACAAGACTGGACCGCCTGTACAGAGCCTGGTGACCATATGAACAAATTCAAAC
This sequence comes from Mizuhopecten yessoensis, assembly GCF_002113885.1. Lineage (NCBI taxonomy): Eukaryota > Metazoa > Mollusca > Bivalvia > Pectinida > Pectinidae > Mizuhopecten > Mizuhopecten yessoensis. The sequence continues at coordinate 67,143 of NW_018479921.1, read as the reverse complement.
AATCTGACAGATTTGTAAATCTATCCCCTAAAATTAATAGCCGTGGGTGAGATTTGTAATAAAAACCATTAACTCCATAATTTTTCTTTATATTACAGAGAATGAAATAGTTGGCACCCCATGGTAAATGTAAACAACTGTTTCATTATACTGGCCATCCAATAGGCCTGTCTGATAATCGACAACTTATTTTGAAATTAAACAAAGTAACAGCTAGAGTTATTGTTGATGAATTAAAAACAATTTCCGTTTTCTGTGTGTGTCTGTGATCTGGACTGGTAGGTATAGGTAGGGATACAGTTGTCAAGATAGAAATGAGGAGGGGGCAAAGAAAAACATATCACTTCTGTCACGTCCCCACAAGTCTCTGCCAAAGATAACAGGCATGTTACAAATGAAATTATGTCAGATGAAATTGGCGACACTAATTTCAAAAGTTTTTATTCCACAAATGCGCTTTGAAGTTATGAAAACAAGCGGATAATGAATTTTTCTCTGGCTTGTACATAACAACATACTGGGAAAGTTGGTTTGATTATTTTTCCATGGGGTCTAGTGTGATTTATCAAGTTTCAATTAATTGAATCCTAAATCTTTTGCGGATTTCCTATCAACCTTTTCTGACAAGTCCATTAGCATACTGACCTCAGCAATCTTGTTATCAGGGGAGGACAGTACAAGAAAAATGCCTTCTAAATTCATTTGAAATGACCGAAATGAACATTCGTGTTTTTCTTCAATTGAACGGAGAACAAGCATGTAATCTTTTATGAGAACAGATAGATAAAGCAGACCGTCCAATAAAAAGGGAAATCACTTTCAGTCGGTGCATGTAAACTACGGCAAACTCCAAAAAGGATTCTAAATGCAACTCAGCATTTCATTTGAAAAGATATTATTTTTTATAGTGCAGAAATAACAATTTATCAAATTAGAAAATTGGATGTTAATCTGGTAATGTGAAAATGACACATAATTTATAAGAATAGCATTGAAACATGTAAATGCTCGATGCCGGATCTGTCAGAAATATTTTATGTCTATTTACACATGATTATTTGCGACAATAATCCGACAGGAATTGACAAAGGAGTCTCCTGTTAAAATCATATTAATTTTTCGGGTTTGTATATTGTTGGGAATGGAATGCACTAGCCTTAGATTAGATGATGAATAAAATATAAATTGAAGTGGCATTTGGACACAGAACTGTTTTGTCAATTTATGTTATTATCTTGCAATAAATCCTCTGGCTTAAATGTGAAATGAGTCGTTGGTTTTGATTTTCTCGTAATCTGTCATTGGTACAACACCAAGTTTTACGTAGTTTAGGCCTCCTCAACTTTCCATCATTACAGACACACCACTTATAAAGGGTGGGCTAATGGAGTGAGCACATTTCACACAAATTTGTTATCAATTTTTCACATTTTGGATTTCTGTTGCATGCGTAATGAAAATGCTTTGTAAATTATGTTGAATTACTTCAAAATATTTTGCAATTATTTCTGGTGCAGTCCTCAGTATGGGGTTATCCTCTTTCATAACTTCACATTGCCAGAGGAAATTGACACATTTTAGATCAAATCTGTTACTTTTTCTATGTTAAACCTGATAAGCAGTTAAATATTTTCATATTTTTAATCAATTTGCTAGAACAGAAGTGTCATTCTTTTTTTAGAACTAAATATACTTCTGAAATATCATTTAGTGTGGCCAGTTTTTTTTGCATAATGATTCCAAGATTTATATAAATGGCAAGTGAACAAAATGTAGGTAGTATTTGGAAACAATCTTACATTTCATTACACAAATAAAACAGTAGGAAATGATAACATTTTATGTTTGAAATTTGTAAACTTGATGTTTCTGTTTCACCCATAAAATGTCGATGATGTATGACTAGCCCACATTTGGTTTATCAAGGGATACATAAGTGGTTGCCATGACCACACAAGAAAATCTTTTATCACGGAGAACTAAGATTAAATTTCTCAAACTCTATGTTTAAAATCAAACATTTTATGATGTAACTGAGATATAGCTGTACCTACAGGGAAACAGTGATTTTGGCAAAGGTGAACGGGTTCAGTTCCACAAAAGATATCCTGCATTAGTCACATTGCAATGCCTTCCTTTAGCCGTACAGATGTAGGACTCGCTAGGCTGTAATTACTGTCTGCTCGGTTGTGTAACATGTGGGACATATCTTTTTATGTGCACATCTGTGACAGAAATTCTCTAGAACCTACTAACTACAAAGTTAATCGATTGGAAATGGACAGCAGACCCCTGGAATCATGGTGGTCAAAAACGGCACCAAGAGAAACCCTCCTCATTAACAGACAGAGCAGGCGTTGTTGGCATTATTATTGACAAGCATTTTTGATTTATGAAAATAAACATTACAGAAATACATTTTGATAGAAATGACTGTGAATTGAAGTACAAATTTTATTACATTATATCCAAATTTGTTCATTGTAAATTTGGATTGATGATTTTTTTTTAAGGCTATTAGGAAAAAAAAGACGGACTTTAATGGGTAAAATGTTCCGATGGCGAGCTACATTTATGACTTTTGGCCACGTATAAATACACTCATTACAAGATCAAAACCACAGCAGATAATTTATGAATTTACCCATGACAGTCGAGTTTGATTTCTGTTCACGAGTATGATTACTACCTAATTATTTTCCTATAAATATTAAGATTTCAAAGGAGAAGGAAATTTAATTTATAGAAGCTATGAGCAATAATTCAGAGAAAAGTGCCCAGAATCATTGAATGGCTACATCTATGTTGTAACATCCTGTTGTGACGAGCCTTGTGTGATCTAGATGTTGTGAGTAGAGTCATTGAGGGTTTCTTATAAGGGGGCTGGCATCTTGTTGGTCGAATAAAACCATGAAGCCCTGGCTGATTAATAAAATCAAACTTGGAGGCTATATGATTGGTGTTACCAGTAGAATGATGTTTCTGGATTCCTCAGATCTAACAATTAATACATCATGATGTCATTGCAATCTCAAAAACCATAAAACCTCAAAAACATTAAAAAAAAAAAAGCAGAACTGTCATTTGACTTTGTAATCACACAACATAATAACGGCTTTGATCTGAACATCAACGATTAGAAGAGCATCATTCAAACCGCAAAAATATTCAATTTCAGCTTTGAGCAAAGTCGGTATGATGAAAGTTTCTAATTTTGATAAAGATAAATGAGAAAGAGGCTTTTGTGACATCAGGGAAATCAATCAATCATGTCGGATACCATGACATTTTTCAGAAAAAAGGGAAAATATTTCTTTCTAGTTTGAAATGGAAGAGAAATTGGTGTATAGGCATTATTGGTTGAATTTAATGGTGATTGTCAAGTGGAAATGTCAAGTGTTTAACTGCTCAGTGACTACATTTGGTTATTAAACTATTGGAAGAGACGTAGAACAGGCTCATAGATATATTAAATGTGCCCAGGGGTAGAGGGCAAATCTGAGCATATTATCATACACTGGTTTTAACATTATTTAATTTTTAATTTTTAATACGTAAGTTTTGTGCAGTCAGATATTCAATGTAGTATAGCTTTTGTCTGGATTTAATTGGCTTAGTTTGCTATTTTTTCAAAAGCTTTGTTGTGATTGGTTCCTTTTTACGTGATGTAATGATTGGCTAGTATTTGTACAATAGTGATTGGTTCCTTTTTACATGATGTAATGATTGGCTAGTATTTGTACAATAGTGATTGGTCGAGGTGAAAGGATGCAGATTTGCCAGGTATTTGTTTGAATGACACAAAATTAGACCAGTTATGCCAATTGGAATACCGGTAGATCCTTTGATATTTCATTAAATAAAACATTTAAACTTTACAAATTCATGTAATTGTTTGCTGTAGATTGGTTTTACATTATAAAGTAGATTCATGTACAATACAGTTAGAGAGAACACAGAAACACTGGTTGGCACTGATCAATACATGTCATTCATGCAGTTCACCTTGAATATATCATGCCTTTTTCAAATTATCAAATTTGTCTTGCAGACAAAGTGATTTGCATGTTATTGAGAAGGTAGTCACAGGTAGGCTTCGCTCTATATTCTACAGAATCTGATCAGACAGCTTTTAGCCTGTAGCCATTATAAATGCGGTACAGTTAATTCGGCAAGTTTGCTATAAGAAAATGCACATCTAAAGCTTTGTCAATAATGAGATTTCTACAAAAGGGAAAAGAAAATTGAAAACTGATCAGTTGAAGTTCTCGGAGGACTGATTTGTGTGGATGGACGTGAGGGGCCTTATTAAAACCTTCCACCCTATGGAATGCTATTGATTGAGTCGTGGTTGATTGCAAATCAAGTCTTTGTGTGGTTAGTTTTGGTAGGAAGGAAATCAGAATCACATCACACAGAAATTAAACATCTTCAAACTGCGAGTGTCTTTACACGTTTGTGGTTTGAGACGGCTAGAGGGCATTGATTAAAGACAGTGTTACACTGTGCACTCAGACCACTAAAAACAAAGAGTTAAAACACGATAATACAGATGACAACAGTTCACTGACATGTTGATTCATCTAATTGAAAACACATACAAATTTCTTAAATATTCCGTTTTGTTGTACAAATAACTTTTATTTCTGTTTTGAAAGTTTTGATTATGAGATGAGAAAGCTCTGGCTGAACTTTATTGATTGGTTTCAGAAGTTTGTCTGTGATAGAAAGAATTTCTATTCATAAACAGCCCCCTTTGTTAAAGATGGTTGTTAAGTTAAAGAAGGTTGTTAATCTTTTGTAGCCCAACATGTTGAAAAATGGTATTGCAGAAAATGTACCTAGAAAGAATATATTAAACCTTTGCAAATGTACATTTCTGCTGAGGCTTTCTTCACTTTTAAGATGAGTAGCCTAATTTCTGTACGAAATTTTAACGTATTTTTCCAAAGAGTATACTAATATGTTTTTAAGTAAGTGCTGTGGACCTGATGTACCTTGAAGATTTAATGCCAGACAAGAAACCATTTAAATTATTCCCTGAATGAGGAAGGAAAACTACTTGTATATGTAAAAACAGAGACATGGAGAGTGACTTTGTATAGAACCATGACATGGTGTTGTTGTTTATATTAACGGGACAACCCCTCCTCTTACGATTCTGATGTAGTAACATTTATAGTTCAGCTCTACAAGTCTAAATTACCTCCAGGGAATGATTCTAAAGTACAAAATGTGCATTCCTCTTATTTCTTTTTCATGTTCACTCCAAATTAGATCATGTCTCGCTGTCTGTTTGTTTAGAAATTATAAATTTTGATGAAAATAAAAGTACGCTGGCTACACTAATCAAAGCATTCCTGCAGGCAGGGTAATGGCAGGATCAGAATACCAACTTTCCACTCAAAATCTTGATAGAGTTTCGTGGCAATTTTGAGTATTTCTTTCTCGTTCTAAATCATCTTCAATTGAATACATCAAAGCACATTGAATGGATGTATATTTGTTTTATTTATTTACACACACAAGTGTGAATGCACGTTTTGGGAACATCAGACATATCCAGCATTTGTCTGTAATATAATTTGGAAGTGTTTATTATATAATATCTGTGTAACACTCGGATGTGGGCCTAGGACATGTTGGTTGTGTTACGTCGGGCTCCATTTGATCTGTGCCAGTTCCATTTGTATCAAATAAATCCATTTCTCTTTGTTGGTCTCTTAATTCATTATATTATCTCGCGTTTTGTAAGATGTTTACAATTGTTCTGTTCTTTGAGTTTTTGTACCGAGGATTCATTTTCTACATCGTCATGGCTTCTTTACATGCAGAATGACTATTACCATAGCGATGACAGTTCAATATGATCAACTGATATTGAATTAGGCGGGTAAACAATATACGTGTATTCCCTGAATGGTGATAACTTGTTTACTGGCGATCAATACAACCTTTTAGGCTGTGTATATCCAATTGAACAGACAGACATATCATACTCTCGACTGATACAATAAATTCAAATTAGTTTTATTGTTTTAATAATTGTTCTCATTCTCTGAGAAGTTTACACTTCAAAGATGGCAGCTCTTTGGGTTGGAAACTTCCTACTTGGTTATCAGACGTATTTATATAAACATTGGCAAGTTAAATTATAGAATTATCTTACATGTTGCCTCTGTTATAGAATATTCTGTTGGGTTAAAAAGAGGCCACATTTAACTTCCAAAGTCAAATTTTTAACCATGTAGGCCAAGTTACTTGACCCTGATTGGTCAGGTCTATCTAGCTGTATGGGAGGACACCAGTATGTTATGGGAAGTAACTCTTGTGACAGACCGGAGTCCTTCAGAGAGGATCTTATACTATCAGTTGCCACTGTCTGTATTGACCATGTTCTAGCTGCTTGACCAGCTCGTCATGACGTTGAGGAGTTTATCCAAACTTGTATCAATACTGGAATCACAGGTGTGTCTCGATAGTTTCCCTCAGATGGACCTCTGTCAGCTTAGAAATCAATTCATTTCACAAACCGTACAGCTTGTGTGAGGGACGCTGGCAATCTAGAGGGAATGATTAAAGAGCTTCACAGACAGGAAATAAACAAATGAAATTGCTTAGTAAATTGATGATTTGGTACATTTTTATCTAATTGAGTGTGTAAATTTCTCTGCTAGAGGAAATGATTTGTTTGAAAATTGACATTTGCAGATTTTTTGACATTTATTAGATTCAATAACCAATGGCGTGATTTGCCCATCTGTAGGGTTCTTCATAATTATTTTTCATTTTTAGCCCCATTTCTAATCTTCTTCTCCACCTTGAAGCCATATTTTCATTAAGTCATGATTTTTATTTCCTGTTCTTGAAATAAAACTGGAAACTGAACAATTACTGGGATATAAATTTGAATTCGTGATAGTAATTGTATGAAAAGTTGTTGGGAAAAAATGAGAGGCAAACAGGTTTAATGAGATCAAACCTCAACGATTATGACAAGGGAAAATTAGATAAGCATATTCCCATCATGAAGATTGAATCATTTAAAATTCAATATTCAAAAGTTATTTGCTTCTCACATCACAAGATTAAAAATGGAATTACTTCGGACAGTGATGGAGTTATAGCCAATCTTATTCTTTCTGCATTTTGTGGAACATTTTCCAGCTAAATTTTATTGGACCAAAAATAAAATTTATTGAATAATGAGAAAATTACAAAAATAGTTTGTGAATAACAACACATAACAAGCCTGGCTTCGCTTATCTGTCAGCATTCCATACCAAAACAGTGAAGCACACCCCAGAAGAATTTACATCCCACTAATTACATCATTTGACATTTTAAACCGAGAAACTTCATTCCTTTATGGCGCTGGACAAAAACACTTTATATCTAAAAGCATTTCGTTATAAAAGATGTGGTATCTTTATCTGTGTATTTATGTCAATTTTTAGGAAAGATGATGTTTTTAGACAAGTGGTCATATTGAAGGGGATATATTACAGTACCTTACAGTGAAACTTGTATCCGGGGGTACCTTCATATAGGGTACAGTACAGGGGGTCAAGGGGAGTTAATCTATTGTCTTGTATCTGACCTCTAAGTTATATAAAATAGAGGTCAGATTGGAGAGTTTATATGTTCTATAAAATATTTCAGATTGGAAAGGCTATAAAATATATAAAATTAATGTGAGGTTATATGTTTTATAAAAAAAATGTCGGATTGGAGAGTTTATAAGTTTTATAAAATAGAGGTTGCGTTTGAGAATTTAAAGTAGATGGCAGAATGGAGAGGCTATATAAGTTCATAAAGAAAATAGATATCAGATTGGAGATTTATGCATTTTATGAAATAAATGTCAGATAGGAGAGATTATACATTTTATTAAATAGATGTCAGATTTGAGAGTCTATCAGTTTAATTAAATAAATGTCAGATTGGCAAGGCTATAAGTTATATAAAACAGGTATAAGATTGGAGATGCTATCAAAAGTTGTCAGATTGGAAAAGGTAAAAGTTATAAAAAAGAAAGGTCAGACTGGAAAGGCAATATGAAATAAATTTACAGACTAGAGATGATTTAGTTCTATAAAATAAATGTCAGATTGGACAGATGATGAGTTCTATAAAATAAATGTCAGATTGGAGAGGCTATAAGTTGTATGAAATATTTGTCTGATTAGAGAGGCTTTAAATTGTATAAAACAAATGTCAGATAAGAGAGGTTATAAGTTATATAAAACAAATGTCAGGTTAGAGAGTTTCTGTGACTGAGGTATAAAATGAGGATATATATCAGGAAAGTTAGCAGCTATCAACACTGATCTGTCCCCTGATTTACAATCTTCGGTAATGTCAGGCAAGTTCAAATAGAATAGAAGTAATACCATCTGACATGTTATCTTCAAAGGAAATACAGTTTTACTCTGTTAAAGCAGGATAGAAGAGTATATATTTGTAATGGTTTAAATCAGATTTACAAAGGTTTAAACAGATTTCTTGACGTTTGTTGAAATGCATGACTGTTTTTTGTTGTATTTCTCTTTGGTTTGTTTCTGTCACATTTACTCATGGTAATGCACCCTTAATCTCACGTGAAAGGGAAAAAAGGGCCACCTACATCCCCTGTCACTTAATTATAGAGATACCAGGGCCCTGTACAAGGTGAGGGATTTGGGGGTGAGATATTTTATGTGATTTTGTTTAAGTTGTTCTTCCATGAGAAAGGACCTCCGCATAGACAGATGGGGGGCTTCCAGGCAAAATCCCCAGATTATCGGACGTGAAAAATGATTATTGAATATGACAACACAAAAAAACATGGATTGATCGCATTTTAAATTGTTCACTTTAATCACAAAATTGCTGGGGATCAAAGAATTACATTATTAGGGTGGGATATGTTGTCTATGCACACATGAAAAAGTAACTAATGTTGAATTCCCAACTCAACACCTACGGATCAATATTTTGTGATTTATTTTAAGGGCAAGATAAAGGATGCTTGGATAACTATCACACAGTCTCCTGGTTCACTTCAGGAAGAAAACTTAAAACTCTCTTTCATAAGTTACTGGTATCTTCCCTGACAAATGAAGGAAGTTTTGTCAAATATGTTTTCGAATAATTCTTGCAGTTTTATCATAGATCAGTTGGCCTAAAACATTGTGAATGCTGTGTATAATTTCTTTAGATAGTGTATTTGTAATGCCATAGGATATGGGTTTGTGCTTTGTTAAAACAATATATAAAATATCTTGAATTCTAATTCTCGAAACTCCAATAAGTTTTACACGATTAGCTTCAGCTTGTTAATATCCTAAAAGTCAGATATGTTATATGTGACAAGGGGGTGTTCAAATCGGGCTGCATGTCTATGATTGGGCCAATTAGGGATTCAGAGGACCCAGGGNTTTGCCCCCCCCCCCCCCCGATGGTTCCATCATCAAGACCAGGTCAAGCTCAGAATCTGATCATCAAGGATTGCAGTAATGACTTAGTCTTCTCCGGTGAAAAAAGCAGAAGTCTATAAATTATGATTGTATTTTTTTAGAATATGGATTTATCAAAAATTTAAACCATGGGTTTTATAGTCAAATAATTAAAATGTTTTTGTGATGTTAGACATTTATTTGAGTTTATATAAGAGAAGTCGGGGGTTATTTTACAAACAGGATAGTTATGGTATTGTCTGCAGAGGTGGACAGAGCTGATGTGTATACAATAACATTACAATGGCCGCTTTGTCAAACACCAGGATTCACTAACAAACCACAACATTTTATTGCTATGATAAATAATGTCAATTTTAATCTTTGTTCCCATTCATTTCATGTATCATAAATCTAAACAAAATTTGAAGCCGGTCTCTCTGCGTATGTATACAGTAACAGAACTGCTAAAGACATTACCAACATGTAGAATAAATTCATGTTTTTTCTCTATGCTATCAACTTAATTGGGTGAACCGTTGTTTAAATATGATAGTTTTATACATGTGTGAAGTTGTTATTTGTGTGTAAGTGAGTTTTGTTGTCATTGAATGTAATAAACAGTCCATCGTTAGCACAGCGAGGACATGATAGATATTATCAAAATATGGAGTAACTGTTTAATCAGAATGTACTTGGGGTTAGAAATCTTATTCCACTTTCGAATCATTCTTCATGGAATAGCACATGTTTCTTTTGGTAGGCGCCTGTCAAGTTCTTGAGAGATATTATAGATCTGTGCATTTCCATTAGGTTTAGCCTCACGTTAGCTGATTGTGTACATTCGGATGTATATACAGGAAGTCCAATTAGTTATCGTGCACCGACACACCCCAAGTGACTGCGGACACCGTCCCTTCTGATTACCCTGTACACTCATCATAACTATACTTATTAATGTCATAAACTGGTGCGGATAACCGCTTAGAAATCCTCTGTGTCTCGTAGAATTCTGTCAGGAGTAAAAATCCATCAGTCTGTTTAATAATATATTCTTCATGTGCAAGTTTGTAATCAATTCAATTTCATTTAGCTTTAAGAATTAAAAACTCAAAATGTATTTTCAAAGCAATTGGCAGCCTCCTTAGTTAAACTGTAAAAGCCCCGATCTGCTCTGTAAAGCACAACATTGACAGACACGTCTTCAGCAGTGGTTTTATTCTGTGTCTGGGTAAAGATGTTAAATTAATAAATAAAATTGACAGGTTTGAATATCTGGCATCGACATCAACATTCATTATCAGCAATGGGTCTGTACAGGTCCAGAAACAGGAGGGAAGCTAAGCGCCCAAACGACTAGTATTAGAAAGGAGAAAATCTATAAATTGTTTTGATTCATGGATAAGTCTAGGTGGACTATAATACTAGCCAATGTAATAATTTACTTGTGTTATCGGATGTTGTGTTGATAGCTATAATCAGAAAGAATTAAATTTGTCATTTCATCCGTCAACGATATATTTCCTATGAAGCCTTGGACTGGTCACACAATGGACGACCTTTTCAAGTCACATGCAGCGCTGGGTCTGATTGATACAGTAACATTGGTAAAAATGACATTTTAATCAATAAATACCACAATTACTAGCAGTATCTGTTTATTCAGCTTTTATTGAAGGAGAATTGTGGCGTGTGGATCAATTGACAGAGAATGGTGGCAATATGATTTTATTAGATTTTGATTCCCAAATTCTAATATCAGTGATATCATTCATATGTGCGGTCAATGGTAGGAATTTTTCATTATTTGTCATACATGATCAGGTGATTATGAAGGCTATTTGTTATTTTTGAATATCATTGTATTTAAAACTGTGTAAACAGAGATTAAGTGCAAGAGGCACAAAAGAAATTAATCATTGCAAAATAAAAATAGTTGTTCATTGATTAGAGTTTTGTCTATTAAAAGTGATACTCGGTCCAAATGTATTGAATCCAGTTTCAATGATTTAAAAGGACTGTTTGATTTACTCAGCAATTTGAACTTGAAGTTTTATTCTGATGTTTTGAGTAGTGCAAGTTTACTATTCAGAAATAATTTATGGATTACCTGTAACAAAATATTATGATATAGAGTATTTGTAAGAATAGGAAGTAACACATCAGTCTGTTGAAATCATTTCAATTTTCAAGGGTACACAAACAACATGTGACAATTTAACATTAATAGTAGAAGATTTGAGTTTTCATTGGAAGGACACTTTGAATGGATTTTTTTCAAAGATAATATTGATATGTCATAAACAGTTTTGTGTGAAAGTGAAATGGATTCTCCTGCTGCGATTTTTATTTCTTTCAATTGATTGCATAAATTGGCAAAGCTGTTTGTTGTCAAGAACTGTACGTCACCGCCATATCCGCAGAAATCGTACAGTAAAATCTATTTCCTGCCTCTTGCGGTTTCTTCCGATACTGTCAACGATTTAATTGTGATCACACAAGTCCTTTCATCACTTGGCGTGCTTTCCCATGATTGTCTACCTGATGTCCAAATAACAACATTGTTTTCTTTATACAAGAAAAGCGTTTGCATTTCTATATTTGGACCTTTCCAAGTTTTTTCGAACAAAAGCATGTAATCTTTGGTATGATATTTGAAGTAGGTCACTCCGTATGGAGGGGTATTCCAAGTGCTTGATGTATTACAGTACTTGAGAAATAATAGAAAAAAACATTGACAGTTTTCTGTGGAGATTTGCTTGTCGAGATGAGATGCTATCTGGGACAAGAGTGTGCTAATACATGGTTTCTCTATCCATAATCAACTCGGCTAGAAAAACGAAATTAACACAAACTCTGTACTTTACAGATAAATGCAGTAGAGAATTTTTGATGATAGTTTGTACACAATTTTGATTTCATTTATCTTCCATTCAATTGGCATTTGAACAAGTAGATTGCATAATGATAGAAATTACAACAGGAGAGAAAACATTATCCGAAATTTGAAAGATTAAGTCAAACGTATGAAATTGAAGTGATAAAATTGTGCTGTGTTGAATCTTCAGCCTTATAAGATTTCTGTGTTGAAGTGTACATTCCTCCCGTAACAGATTTCCCAATCACCTACATTTACTCCCTCCTTTTATTGGCTTATCACTTTCACAGAAGAACATTAGACTTTTGATTCTTTCTCACAGAAGGATCTTTAGAGTTTATATTTTCACAAACCAGACCTGTGAAGACACTTTCAAGAGTAGGTTTACTCTCAATTGAGTATAACTTATCTGAAGAGCAGTGATGTACATATTGTACCATTTTTATGTGCTCCAGATAAAGAGTTATCTGCCCCTTTGTTTAATACCTACCAATCAGAATCACAGTTTGACTGATTACCATTTCAAGAAAAACAGGGATGGGTGCCATTTTGTAATAAGCTTTACATTTCAATATAAACCTTTTAAATAGTAAATTACAGATAAATATTAAATATGAAGTCAACAATGCACTAAATAGTTGTTTGGAGCTTAATCACCATTTCAATACCACAGAACACGGCGGTATCTTGGACGTCAAGGGCCTAATATCAACCAGTGACGACGGCAGTATGTACTCTATTGAAATGATAATCCGCCAGTCATGGTGTGATAGAGAACATTAAAAAAACACAATAAGATTATATTGCCTTGGTAGCTATCAATTTTGTACTTGTACTTTTTAAATATCTACAAGTATATGGTTTATAATAGATTAAAGTTTGTGGTGTAATTGGCACCAGTCATAGACAATGTCTCTGATTGATTAAAGTTGTTATCTCCCCTGCACCATTTTATTACATTGATAATACAACAATTTAAAAGAGAATTTGTTTTCATATTGTAATAACAATTTCAATTGTTTGCAGGTCTGTATTTGATGTTTTGTCACAGTATTTGACTGTTTTTAATTTTCACCAGGTCTTTCAAATTTACTTACAGACAGGAAGTCCTTGTTCAACGGATTTGCCCACCACCCGTATGCCATGGGACCACTTCCGTTCATGCCACTGAACCATCCAATGATCTCCCCTCCCACATCCATCGCTATGGCAACCCATCTGGGCCTGCGGCCCGATGGTTCCATCATCAAGGACAGGTCAAGCTCAGAATCTGACCTTATGTCACCAAGGTAACCCATTTCTATGTGTGTCATTACTTATATAGTACTAGCAGATAATAAAAGTAATAGCAGTGGATACAGGTATTTTTTATTTGCAAAAGAATTATAGATTTGTATGTAAAATGTTTGTGATATTTATGAAATATACCTCTCGAATGCTATCAGGTGTGAGACTGGTAGAAATGAAGCGTTTATTGGCGTGGAGGCGAGACATAACTGGCCAATCTATATGTACATTTACTGCATAATGTTTATAGTTAGTTGAGATAGAATTGGCTAAATTTGAAATGACTGATAAGACTTAGCTGATAAACCAAGCTGCACAGTCCTGCGTTATCAATAAATATTCAATTAGAGTTATCATGGTTATTAAAGGAATCTTTCTGGTGCAGGCTAATGTTTATTTTGTAGTGATCGTGTTCCAGGATAACAGTTTACAGGTTCGCTTGGTGTAACAATCACAAAAATTGTCAAACTATTTCTGATAATCACAAATGAAATGTAATTGAAATACAAGATAAGGGTATAGAGATGAAAATTTATTGGAATATTGAGCCATTTTTTACCTGGAAATTGATGTAAAACCTGATTCAATATGAAGTTGATAAGTTGACCGTTACCGTTATTAGTGTGTTGGTATAACAGATTGCCCCGATTGGGCCTCATTCGAAGTTCTGTATCATTTTGCTATTTCCATAACGTACTGATTTACATCAGGGCATGCACTCAGTACAAGAAATACATAACCAGTAATTATCCCCTCCGTGTACTCGAGGCACTGATGGCCAAAAAAAGGAGTTTTCAAATATTAAAAATAACACATTGCTTAGGTCAATTATAGAATTGGGTCATAATTGGATTTGCAATCATTCGGATCAAATCAATAAACTTGTTTCTCTAGATTAATATTTCTTATAAGTACATGTAGTTGGAATTATAAAGGTTTTTATCCCAAATAGAACTCTCAGGAAGAAATGACAAATACAATGATGGTCTCTTTTGTAAATTTGTAATGAACGATCAAATGTTCTCTCTGAAATAATACGACTTTATAAAGATATTAAAAAAAAAGAAACAAATAAATACAAAACTCCAGTCCTTTATCTTTGTTTGTGACCCGTTATATGACATTTCCCGATCTTTACATTTGGCAAATTGGTCCATTTTGGCCATTTTTCCAAATTGGGCTTTTATTCAATGGAAATAATGTGTGTTGTCATACTTGTATTGTCTATAGCTGGGAACAAAGTGTCTATTAGACCGACTAACTCAGACATGATGTTGTTTATATGGGTTTCCTCAAACTTTCTATTCCGTGGATGGATATTGAGACATTGTGATATAGGATGGCTAGAAAGCTCTGTTCTCTAGCATGGCGGACTTGGACAATGGGATTTGTTTATGTTCTTAGGGTAGTGATATAAGACGAGTAACTAGCGGTGTCTGTTAGCCTCTTGGGCCCAGGCGACGCGGGCAATAAAAGGTGCCCAGTAAATACCACTGTCTCTCCTTCAGACAATGCATATAGTTTTGAGATTGTCTAAATTGCACATGGTTTTCCAGTAATACCTTACATTGAGACCAACACATGCTAAGTTCTTCTGTCTAAAATCCTTCCATTTTGGCAAATATGCTTTTAAAACTCAAAACCGTGTATTTATCGGGAAAGCTTTTGTCTGAGGCGAAATTACCATGTCTTTGAGTTGGATTTTCTCGCAGATTTCCATGATACGTACAAAGAAACTGATATAATTTCCCCAATTGCTGTTAAAAGCCTCGATTTCCTATTGATTGTGTATGCTGTACCGTTTGACCTATTCAGATGTAGAAATCTTCTCTGCCACAAGACGTGTTTCCTATTAAGAATTTTTCTTCCTTCATCTTCCAAGGTTTAAGATACAAATTAATGCCTACCACTCTATCCATTTCTGATGTTTCTCCTTTTTAAGCTGTAACGGATTCCATTTCTGGATATTTTCCCTGCCTTAATAACCATGTTGCGGACATAACAACCTTTTATGCCACCTGCTAGCCAGCAATCTCTTGTAAGCCATTTTTTTTGTGTATCTTTTTTTTCCCAAATTTTCTTACAACCATAGGTTACCAATATTTTATTATACAGTATTATGTTTCTTGGTTTGGGATTTCCTTTTTTGTTACATTCTGTCTATTTCCAAGGACATGAATTTCTTGGATTTGAATGGTAAGAGGTTCTTGTGTACCATTGTTGACCAGAGATGTAATTTGTGGAGGGGGTGTTCTACACAAAGCAGTTGTAGGTCTGGGTTTTAGCTCTGATCCTCCTCACTTAGGGAAACACCAGCGGAAAACCTCTAATTCTCAATGTGCTCGCCAATAATCAAAACTATCTGGGTGGTCACATTTACACATACCAGGAAATTCCATTTTTCTTGTCAATTTTCCTGTTTTAAACAGTTTTATAATATCATGCCTTCCTGCAAATTAAATTTTCTGTACATAATTTGGGTGAGGTCTATGTGACCCATTGGGCATATATGGTAAGTATAATGATAGACATCAGCCAGATGGATTGAGTGTCATGTTTAAATTGTTAACTCGCAGAATGTGTTTTATTATTAGTGGAGCACCTGGGTTGGATTTGTGTATGAAAAGGAGTCTGATGTGTATAGAGGAGTATTATATACAATTACATATCACCAGTCAGGTAATGCATGTGCACTCCAACAGACTTCGTAAGTCACTCAAAGCTTCCTACGGAGACATCTAAAGTACACTAGTAAGATTCTTTTTTAATAAAGAAAGAAAATAGTCTTCATTTCAAATCTTCAAGATATCTAACGATCAAAATTGAATCTATAAACACGTTAAACATTCAATAAAACCAACAGAAATTCTTGGCAGTATTTATATGTTCACTATGAAAAATAGATGAACTTTCGGGTCATACCACATCTCAGACCGTAAACCTTTGATATCTGTCAAACATAAGGAATGTTCTTGTTTCAACTGACTTTCATGCTATTGTTTATATTTCATTTTCTGGTCTATATTACATCAGAGTTATGATGAGGAGTGATACATTTATGGGCGAATGCATGTGTTATTAGGGTCAGGAGCAATCACATGACCTTGACACCGTGTACTGAGGAGCTGCATCAGTACCCAACATGGTACAGACAATTAAAAGAAATATAATTTCCCAGGAAATAAAAATCTCTCACACATAGAACATGGTCAGTCAGGTCAGTTTTAGGGATGAAAACAAGTTGAAACGGACAAAATACGAGGTTTTCTTTGAAATTAATCCAAAAGCTGTATTTAACATCAAAAGATTTAAGATTTTCTCAGCTGACAGCTAGTAAAATTATAGAATTATCCTTCAGAATGGTGGAAAGACTTACATACTTTTGGAATTATCCTCTTGGATGACAACTTTACAACCTTATGATAGCAAATAAAACATCTTCAAAGACATGGTGCTAACTTATCTCCCTTTAATCTGCCATTGTTAGTCCCGAGGGCCCCACATGACCCGATCATTTGGTGCAATTCGACAATCTGCAGATATAATGGCAGATGTAAAGAGGCAAACTTTTGGAGGATTTCAAATTTGATAAGTTTTTTTCTTTTTCTGTTCCATCGCTGGCTGTTGGATATGAGATATAATTAAATCTGACAGGCCATAAGGTTAACATATAACCTAATGCTTGTGTGAAAAGACGCTTTCCTTCCTGTAGGAAAGTCAGCCTGACTTGAACGATGGCAACCATATATACAGGAAATAATCATTCTGTTTGGTTACCAACATTTGTGTTTGCTTTAGATGGGAGATTGTTCTAAATGGAATCCTACATCAGAAGCATAATTTCCATTTCCAAAATGAAACATTTCAATAAAATAGCATTTCATTGCTCTGTTTCTTTAGATATAAGTTATATAATGCGTTTATATCTGAGTGGATAGCAGCAACAGTGAAAATTCCAGCTTTCAAGAAATAATTAGATTGTGCTATTAATGACAATCCTATGGTAGAACATGGTTAGATACGGGGATGTGCTAGTCTTTTACAAAAGCTGTGAAAATTTAGTTTCTTGCCTAATGTCAAAATTACTTCATTTTCCCTTTGATGAAAATTGATCCTCTGAGTGAGCTGTTGTTTTATTGAATCAATATGTATAAGCCATGTCCAAATGAAAGGGAATTTTGTGTGGAAATGAAATGATATATCTACAAATGTCTAATGAATTAGGGCTTTTAGGTTTGTTTTGTAGGGAGTTTGTTCATTCAGGAAATTAGAATTGAGGAGAGAGGATGGAACAAGGATTTGTGGGTATTAATAGATGTAATTAACGGATGACGAGCGATCATTTCCTTTGGGATTCAAAGAGAGAACTTCAGTCCAGATGTCTTTCATCAAAATGTGAAATATATTTAATTTGGGCTGATATTTACAGTCGGATCATCACCAAAGTGAAAAGTAAACGCACTCACACTGTTCACTTTTAGTCTAAAATTATGCTACTTCTATCAAAAACAGTCTCTATATCAAACGGTTTTATTATCTTATTCATCGACTTTGTATATCGAGCTTCTACTTGGAGATAATGTCAATTTCAAAAGTACAAGACATTCTGTAAAATTACCCGAAAACACATGTCTGTGTCCTTATCTAGTATTGCTTTGCAGGGTAGGACAAGCTTTGTTGTGTGGAGATCCTAGATCCTCCCAGCAGCTGATGTCCTTCTTCATGAAAAGATTCTCAAAACTTTGAATATTTACTGTGTTAATCTTCTTAAGTAAGATTCTAAAATCAGACATGTTGTAGGGATGTAATGTCGGCAGACTTCTAGCAGTACAGACCAGCCTAGGTTACACCATTACCTTGATATATACCCATCAGTCATACATCTTTAGCATTTTTTCTTTTCTGAGATAATATATAAATTGCAGAAAAAGATATCTGATAAAATATAACCTTATGTTTTCTATCAGTTATTAAGTATATGAGAAAATGTGATAAAAATACAAGCACCTTTAAATTTTTGAATTATGAGTTAATTAATTGTTGAATTATGAGTTAATTAATTGTTGAATTATGAGTCACTGTCGTTAATGAATATTTAAGATACCCAAAGTTCATCAACTCTCTGCTGTTATGTACTTTCCTACCTTTCAAATACACAGCAAAATCTAATAATTTCTACAAATACTTACAATGACTCCTATTTTAAAAAAAAAATGCATAAAATGCCACAATTGAAACTGTTTAATTCAATGGAGTAGGACTGATTGAATTTGAGCAAACAAATTCCTGAAGCATTCAAGCATATTTGAAAACATACCAAAGGGAGACCACTCTGGTCGTGGTAACAAACACAACAGATCTTGACTGCTATGCATAAATAGCACTTCGCATGATTCTCTGAACAGTCGTTGGGGAGCATTATCAAGGAAAAAATGTTTCGTTTAGATAAAAGGCAGTCTGATGTCTCTTTGCGACACACTTGTGAGGGGAAAGTCAACCCACACAATGTTCTGTAGGACGGCCTTTTATCTGTAATGACCAACTGCTTGACAGTGCTACTAACAGTCAACAGAATATTTGTATACAACTCTTCTCTATATATGTATTCCTCTTGGAATTTAAGCAGAAATATTAATTAGGCATCTTGACTCTAAAATATTTTTGAATGGCATTGCCAAGTAATGAAAGTCGGAGAAAAAAAGGAAGGAGAATTGTATGATCTTTGAGAAATGTTTTGGATGTGCCCTCATGAAAATATTAAGCTTTTTTGCTGGCAGCCATTAATACATACAGCAAAAGAAAGCCGAGTTTTGTGATGTTAAACGATATGTTGAGTAGCAGTATTTTACACCCAGAATAACTGGGTGTGCATTTCACTTTAATTCTTATTGGAATCAGATTGCGATAAAGGGAAATATTGTGTTTATACGTCTTCTCATTAGTCTCTCACCATTTTAATGAAACGTTCAGAATCCCACATGAAGAGGCAGTTGTGCCTTTTCAGTGTAGACTCTGTTTGATGGCAGTGTATTAAAGAACTCATTGATGTTCACATGATGTTTCTAGGGATTTCTGCTTTTCCTTTTCTTGGTTTGATGATGAAAGTTCCAGATTTCCTCTTCAGCTTGTCATTCTCTCGATTTTTTGTATCTTGTGGAAAATTAAGTTGTGTCTGATGTCGTAAAAATTAATCAAAAGGAATTTGTACATTAAAAGAAACAGAAACTCACAATATCAGATTCATTTTTTTCTCTGAGAGAGTGGTGGTTTTCATCAATACTTCTGAAAACATATTTATTCAATTAAAGAATTTGTAACCTTTGGTAATAGGAGGCATTATGGAGAGATTTGGCAGGTGTTGAATGGCTGTAATTGATGTAATTACTGCTACTGTACCAAGTTCACAGTACTGTTAATTGTTTTGAACTCTTTTGAATGATTTTTTATCAAGTCACAAAGCTAACGATAATGAATCATGATATTACAGCGTTTAATGTAGCTTTGATGAAAGTTCAGGAAAACATTTCTAAATCAATATTTAAATATCAGTTACTGTTTCTGTTTGTGTACTATACAGCTTGGTACAGTGAAGATAAACTTGATCTATTGTTACATGCTAGAAAAAGTTACTAATGCATTCTATTTGCTGACTGATAACCTGTAGAATCACTAAGCTTGTTACCAGTAAGCTCTCTACCTGTGTAACCATAGCAACATATATGTCATACCAGGTGACAGTGTACACACCTGGGCCTCACCCGAAAAGTTACCACTGCCTAAATGTTAACCTATCTACCTATATACACTTAGTTATAACACCTGATTTACCTATATACACCTGGTTATAACACCTGATTTACCTGTATTCACCTAGTAATAACACTTGATTTACATGTATACACCTGGTTATATTACCTGATTTACCTGTATTCACCTAGTAATTTAATAACACCTGATTTACCTGTATACACCTTGTGATATTGCCTGATTTACCTGTATACACCTGACTATAACGCCTTATTTACCTGTATACATCTAATAATTACACCTTATTTACCTGTAAACACATAGTAATAACACTTGATTTACCTGTGTACATCTAATAATTACACCTGACTTACCTGTATACACCTAGTCATAACAACTGATTTACCTGTATACATCTAATAATAACACCTGATTTACCTGTATAAATCTGATAATAACACCTGATTTACCTGTATACACTTATTTGATAACACCTTATTTACCTGTATAACACCTGCTTTACTTACATATCTACAGATCTAGAGATGAGCGTCTGGAGGCTGCCATGAAGATGGGTCGTGTGTCTCCTCACTATGATGCTGAGAGACTGCACCGCAACTCAGAATATGACAGTAAGTTTCTTATGATTCTGTGACTTATGAGTCTTATTCCCTACCTTCTTGCCCTGACGGTCTTTATTCCTCCTCCCCATCCTGTATACATCTAAACAGAACCCGCAGTATTATATACCTTTTACTAGATCTGGTTGGATGTGTTTCTATGTATCTGGAACCTTGCATAACTTGTTACCTGTCTAGACTATTTGTTCTATTGGTGTTCAGTGTAGACAGTGTGGCCCTTTTATCTGTAATATATTTTTTTAAGTCCAGATGAAAGTTTTCTATTTTCCCTTCACTGGAGGCCATTAGGAGATATCACAGTTATGAAATATTAATCTAATTTCTTTCACAGTTGAAATTTTGTTATCATTTTAGCGCTTACAACTATATTTTTCAAATGATGATGTGATGGTCATATTGTACTGTCAATGATGGCAACAGTTCTGAGTAAATGTGTTAATTGTTATCAGACCAGAATCAGGGCTTTTCTACGTTGTCAATAAAAGAATGTCTGCTAGTGTTGGCATAAACACCCCATAGTGCTAGCTCCTGGCTATTTCCTATCATACACCTAAAATCTGTCAAATTATCAATTATAGCAGCATTTCTGAAATGTAAGGTTTTCACAGCCTAAAACCCTACAATTATTCTCATTCAGAATTCCAAAGAATTTGTATTCAGCATGCCATGCTTATCCCCAAGTAAGAAGGGTTAGCAGTGATATGTTGGAATCTAGAAAATTCTCATCTGGTCTCATCAAAATGGAGGCACTTATCTCCGACTCAAATTGGTGCAAATGAATGTTTGATAAGGTTGATAAGTAGCGACTCCTGCGAGGAAGGGATGACTTCTGCGTATGGGGCTGGCAGCGTCCACGCTACCTCACTACATCCTCACTACATCCTCACCACTCACTTTAGTAATATTTACTTTTTTCCCTCTGCTAATGTGCTTCAATGTAGAGTCGTTTATTTTTATTGCTTGCAGTTGTAGAAATTTTATGGGCTACCCCATGTAAAGCATAAATGGTATTTGCAATAAAAGTAAAGCTTTGCTTCGTAGTTTGTATAGATATGTCGGCCATTCAAGTGTTCATCTTGACTTGGAAATAGTTTCATGTTCATGATAATTTTCAAATGAGTTTTGAAAAAGATTTTAATGATCATTGTAAAATAAAAAGATGTTAGAGCCTTTAATTTTTCTGTGATTAGATCTCTGTGGTTCCAGGCTGGTACAGAAAGCAATCGAAATTATTGCTTTACAAATCTGATTATCTCCGATTGTAGTCCACAGTTTAAAATAATTCATTTTTGTTATTTTTTCATACTTGTTTCAATATATTTATCTTAACAATTTACTTTGATTTAAATTCAGATGTTGAAACTAAAAGTAGTTTTAGGAAAAGTCAAGATATAAAAATGTTTTTGATCACACTGCATTTTATGCTTGAAATACCTAACAAGATCAATCAGATATTTGATTTTCCTGCCAAATATTTAGGGGTCACTCACATTATTACTGTAATCCGTATCATATCTCAGGGGCATGGAGTGCAAATTACTGATTTTGTTTCCTTGAAAAAATATCTATGGCCGATTAGGCGCATTACAGCCAGAAGTGTAGTTTGCCGACAATAAAATTACTGCGAACAGCCTGTAGCTCTGACCAAGAGAAGTTTTGTTTCTGGCCCACTGCACAGCGAAGCCGTGTCATTATTGTACATTTTTTCAATTCATATACGATGATTATGAAGCAATAAGAGATGTGGAACGTGATGATGAAGTGGAGTGTGGCTAGTGTTTGTTTTTTGTATAGGTGGAGAGAGTTCTTACTGTCAAAAGTTGAAATAAGGCGTAACATTAAACATGGCTATTAAATCTTTCTCATGAGACAGATTTACAAATACAGGAAATGTCATACATAAATAATTTCCTTTTGTTACTGTTATAAATTTTATCCATTTAAAATGATTTACACATTTTTGGGATTAAAGTATTGTTTTATATGAAATTGTCAGACATCTTCCAATTGCAACGTCTGTTTCAAAAATTAAAAATATGTCTGAAAAATTCAGATTATACTTCTAATCCAAGCTGCCATTTTGAAACTCGAAAAATAGAATTGAGTAAATAATCTATTGATAGATTCTGAGCTATCACACTTTTGTCCACAGTATTACAATTTTTGTTTATTGCCACAGATTCGTCAGTGATGTTGATGGTAATAGTTTGGCTAATCTGAGATCTGTAGTGTTTGATATTTGTATTTAATTGTAGACAACAAACCTCTGAACCTACACATCAACGGACACACTAAGGACCTCAGCAACAGGTTCTCCAATGGAAAGAGTGATGACGATGATGATGAGGACGACAGACTGTCTGATGAGAGAGATGACGGTAAGTTCACGTCTATCATATTTATCAGGAGATGACAGCTGACAACTAGGAGTTCTGTTCCTTAGGAAGACAAATAGGTTTTGGTGACATAAACCATAATAAAAAAAATATTAACGCAAAATTATGTTTTTATTTAAAACAATTTTAATAATCTATTGTCAATAAACAAAAGATGTAGACTATTTTATTTCTTTCATTTCAAATTCTTGTTCAAATGTCATACTAAAGATGTCTTGAATTGGCTTTCACAAATTTGAAAATATAAAATACAATGTTCCTGAAAGAAATAACCCTAAATAAAAAACCAAAATTACTTTTTCATGTCAGTATATTTTCCATATCAAATATTTTATAGAAAAATATAAAAATTGATTATGACCATGATTTTTTTTTATTTTAA
Organism: Mizuhopecten yessoensis; assembly: GCF_002113885.1. Lineage (NCBI taxonomy): Eukaryota > Metazoa > Mollusca > Bivalvia > Pectinida > Pectinidae > Mizuhopecten > Mizuhopecten yessoensis. Next base: position 43,375 of record NW_018479921.1, on the reverse strand, counting down.
AATGTTGAAATATTTCTTCTCACAAACAAGTGATGTTTCTATATGCATCAATACTGTTAAATCTTTTGCCTTCTTTCTGATAACAAAATCCTTGGGAAATCTCTTGACAGTTATTCTTTGTATCATCCATTTGTCTTAGCCCTCCTCCTTTTGTTCCTGCAGTCAGAGAGATTAGATGTTTAAGTGTATATGGTACAATGACTAAAACTTCTACCCCAAAGACTTGCAGCAAGTAATCTCCCTTGGCAAGTCCTCTCGTAAATGGCCTATAAATGTAGTTACCATTTTTGCAATAATCTCCCATTCTCATTAAGAATATAAGCTTGTAAGACCAGGGGTGCACTAGCACGAGGCTGGAGCTGGAATGCTCTATGATCTCAGCCATGTATAAATAAAATATAAGGACAACTGCTACCGTTATTATAGCACAAAATAAAAAATCTTCTCCTTATTACAAATTTTATTGAAAAGAGAAAATTAAGCATTTGATTTGGCTGTGGTTGGTGGTGTAGTAACACAGTGGGACAGACTTGTAATGGCCAGTCCTATTAGACCTTCTTTCAGGCCAGCACATCTGGCATTTACAGCATCAGCTTGAACAATCTCCTGCTCTGTCATAACAGGGTATTTGTCGTTAATTTGTAACTATTTTCATGGCTGATCGTGTTTTCTTTGATTAAAGCTGGCCAGGTTGTGTGCCTTTGTAGTTGTTTGGTTTTAATGGTTGCGTTGCGTCCCTGTTGCGTCCGAACACTGTTTTTCCAGCCATGGTTATAGGAGTTGAGTTAGCATTTTTCATTAGTTGTCCATTATTTTCTTTATGACTAATAAGCTGGTATCATTTTCATGTTGAGTATTAAATAATCATGATCTGAAGTTCAGTTCTGTTCTTGACGAGAATTAATATCTGAATCAGTGAGTGTTAATTACGGTAGGAGTAGATTTGTTCACCTCAGTGCTTACCACATGAAATTAGTGGCTGAATGTTCACCTGGCTTTTAGTCTGAACAGAACTTCTACTTCACTAGTCTTATTGATTAATTACAGGTAAATTATAGATCAGGACTTCCAATGTTTTGTATATATATGTAATATTTCATAAAGCCAGTGTGTAATTTATACATCAGCTCTAAACCTGGCTGGTTATAGTGTAACAGAAGAAAATGTCACGTTGGTAACTAAAATAGTGGTATACAATATCTCATAAATGAAATGTATACCAAAGTTTTTTATTAAAGTATATCAATCTTTATAACATTGATATTATAATTTTGCAAGAAAATTAAAACTGAAAAGTATCAAATGTCCAATATTTTAAGATTCTAATAAAGGTAACAACTATGAGTTATAATTAAAAATAGAAAATTAATTTGTACTTTCTATAGACTGAGAATGAACAATTTTATCTGTGGATCAGAAAATATATTTTAAAAATTGAGGATATCTCCAGTATGCCTCATTCTGATGACTAAAACTTTCATTATTAAATTTGATTTTCTTGTCATATGCTCTGTTTGTTGTATCAGTTTAGTATTATTGTAGAATTTGATACGGACTTTTAAGACACCAGCCTCATATAAATACCCCTCAGCTGTACTCTACCTTAACGAGTACTAGATGAACAAAGTACAATAGCAGGTCTCTATCACGGACTCTGTGGAACTAATAAAAAAAGACCTGTCACGTTTAATGTTAGTCCTCGTTGGCTTTTCTTGTGTCATTAAAAAAGACCTAATATGAATGAAGAATCTTATAAATTTGTTAAAACAATGGAAGAATTAGTCTGTTAGAGGAGAAAGCATCCTGATGATCTCAGCTGGAAATTCAATTTCAGCCGACATTTCTGTGGGACTCTCATAACCGCCTAATGTCCTGAAAATTGTCTCAGCAATGTGACGGCAAATTTGATAATTCCAGATTGGCTGTAATAATGCATTGGGTAATGGGGAGAGAAGCCGCAGGATCTCTGAGAAGTATAAAGACACTGTCGTAGCAGGATGAATAATAAATGTACAATTAATGTATGGTAATACCAAACACAATATGACAACTATTTTATGAGCAGTGATAACAGCCTTCTGAGTTTTTTTCCAGATATTTGTTAAATTTTGTATAAGTCCTAAATCATTAAATTTGTGGTGATTTAAAAAAAAAATATATTAAACTCAGCCTACAGATGAAAATTCCCATACTTTGTCTAGACCGTAAAAGTGTCTTTACATGTATAACTTAACATGTATGAGTATTTAACATGTTAGTCTTGACTTTCCATATGCCTTTATTTTATATTTATATTTTGTACAGTAAAACCTTGTCATACTGCCACCATTTGTCTAGAGAAATTTTGGCATTATAAAGAAGTTTGGCAATACACTTGGGGAAAATATATAAAGGATCTCTAAAGAAAAGGAGAAAAGGGGACCTTGACATATGTGGACAGTATGTGAAATGGCAAATTAAAAAAAAGGGTGTTACCTTATATTGATGGAAGTTTTACTGTATATCTATGGTTAACATGTTTGTTAAAAGACTTTCCAAGCCAAACCTTACAGGTTTATTTTCAATGTGTATTGATACCAGGTAGTCATAATTTTGATTCTCAAAAAATAAAACTTGATTTTTTTTAATTGTTTTGCTTATTGCTGTGACCAGATTTCAATATTGAAATTTTTTAAAGCAAAAACCCTTCATGTAATGTTTTTCTTGGTGGAAAAAAAAAGTATAAATGCTTTTGCTCTGACCTTGTTTAAATGCTTGCCTTCCATGAGTCCCCCGGTAGTGTCGGCCAGTCCAGGGTTACTGTGTTAAGTGTTAATGGTTATGCTTATTAGTCTCAAGTGCTTTCTTGCTTCAGCCATTAAGATTTTTATTGGAACTCTTTTGTCTTTGGAAAGTAGAATATACCTGTTGGCAGGGAGATAGCAAGCCGGTGATTGATCTTGTCTTGGATGGAATATGAGTCCATTAAGAAACAAGTACTTTTTTCAATACACATTAAATTTGTCATTTTTATCCCAGTAAATCAAACGTTGATAACCACATTATTCCATCCTACCTACAAAACTGAAATGGATTGTTACATCAATATATCAGGACTGTTCTATGTCAGCTCTTCAGGTACAGAGGTAGTAATCTGGTGTATCATCGGCAGAAGTTATCTACTGAGATCTTGCTGGTACTTTTAATGTTTGTTTCAATAATTAATTGTTTGTCGATATCTGTCTTTGTCATTTGACTAGTGGAGAGTGTAAGGATTATATCATAAGATTGTCTGGTTTGCTTAAAGCTTTTCTTTGTTGTCCGACAATGACGGCTCAGATCAGAGAATTTAAAAGAATGGCTGCCAACTTACAAAGTCAATTGTACTTGAATAGTTCAACAGTAAACTGTTTCCTTTATAAGGGGACATCAGATAGGTACCAGATGAATTATTAACTATTTTACATAGAAACAACATCTCTTGGGTGGTATAATGAATCGGATGAACAATTTTCAGTATAGATCGTCAAGGCGGTTAATATTTTTTACCCAAGCGCGTCAACCCTTCCCATTCTCTTCTTTTGTAACAAATATAAAAATTTAATGATTTGGTCTGTTCTGAGTTGAGTTTTTATGGCCGTTTCCTGTGACTTTGCCTTTTCCTCTTTCACGGCTGCCAGGCAGGAAGGTCAATAGGTAGACCCTGTTAATTGATAGAAGGAACTGTAAGACATCAGTAGTAGTTGGTATGATATTGTCAATTTACCAGATGTGTGTAGACATATATAGTGTGTTCTACCTGATGCTGGGCTGATCATTTTCAGACCAAAATTCACGACAGCTGTAAAGCGCTTAGTTCATCCCCTAACTGACAATTTGTTGCCAAGAAAATAACAGATAGCCCAATATTATACAGTTTTCTAGAGAATGTAAACTACACGTATGTAATATTTGTCAGGACAATAGGGAAATGCAGCTTAAACTTGTAAAAATCAGTTTTTATCTGTTTCTCCATATTTGACGATCATGGCTATTTCATACTTCTGTAGATGATAGCTGCACGCTAACGATACATTAAATCCATTATTTCTGAAGACCTGCTGAGAAATTATTTTTGATTCCTGGTGCCTAAACTCTTGAGAAAACAAATTTTATAGTTTGATATACATTTTATTGCCAGCAGACTGCATCCCTCCTTTCAAATGTAGGTTTGAAAATATTATAAGTGTATTTCAGGTTTAAATTTGTGGTATTTTTATAGCCCAGATAATCACAGCCTCCAAATCTTCACAGTGAAGAAGATAGAGAAAAGAAATAAAACCAGAGAATGGCATCACATTTTAAATTGATATAATGATTTTTGGGGTTGAAGGTCGGCTACACATTAAGGTGTGTAGGATCACATCCATCATTATCATTGATATGTTATAGATTTACTCAATAAATGAGACAGGGTAATTGTATTAAAAAGATTTGCTGAGGCGTTTGGCAGTGGGGGTTTCCTGCGGGATGTAGGGAGTGTCGGAGATGAAAGTTTTGGGAGATGGGACTTCACAGATATGCATTTATGCCTTGCTCAGTTCTTGTTTTAATATAATTTACATCCTCTTACAAAGATAACCACTAGTTAGTCCTAATGTCAAGTTTCCTAGCAGATCTCAAATTTATTGCAGAGATCTAGGATAAAATCATATTAGCATTAAAATGTCTGAATGGATGCTGTGAACCTGGGCAATGTTTTTTTGGTTTTAGTTTAGTATTATGGCCCTGTCCATTACATTTGATGGCTTGGGAGTATTTTCTATAAAGAACATGAAATGATAATTATTTATGGCTTAACTACCAATTATGACAGCAAATTGATATAGATAAGTTTGATTTGAAAGCCAGCATGGATTGAAATGAACCAGATACCAATGTAGAACTTCAAAGATTTCAGCAAAATCATTTGGATTAGAATTCTACATAAATACATACATCAAAACTTCACAACAAATGACTTGATTTTCATTTTCAATTTTTAATTTTTTGAAGAAATAATATAGATTAAATTGTGATTTCCCAAATTTTAATTTTCAGATTTCCTAAATTTTAAGTTTTAATATAAAAACCTCATTAAGAACGTTTAAGACATTCGTAAAAACATATAGTTAACAGAAATTGGTAATATAGCCTTGAATTAAAGAACTACTTTTCTTTCTGTAGACTTGGATGACAGTATGGACCCAAGTGAGTCGGGCAACAACAGTGATATTGGGGAGAAACACACGGCCCCTGCCGCACCCTTTCCTACAGAACTCCTGAACGGAGAGACACCCTCGATTTCCTCCATAGAGACTCTCCTCCTCAACATCCAAGGACTACTCAAGGTCGCAGCAGAAAACGCCCGCCACCACGAAAGGCAGCTTAGCTATGAAAAAGGTACAGAAATCCCTTGATGTTGACACATAATTACATTAGTACCAACTGTGTTGTGTTGTTTTCTGTAGTGATTTTTGTAAGGTCATTTTCTCCAGCTTTGCATTAAATTGAATTGAAGCTGATTTGTGATAATGAAATGGAAAAGTTTAAGTTGAATTTTGGTTTTAACACAAGTGAATTTTTCTAAAGCAGAAATATGTTTTTAACATCGAGAAAGTAAATCTTATCTGTCAGGTGAGATTTAATTAATCAGCACAATTTGGTTCCTTCAATTTAGTTCAGGTTTTTTTAGTGTTTTTCCTAACTCTTGAAATAAATATTTTTTTCGTTTTTCTTCTGCTAATTAAGCTAAGTCTGTTAACCTTTCTTGCAATGTAGTGTGATGATTATCTGCTACGCCACTGGCGTACTCCGACTGGAGCCTGTTTAAGATCTGTTCTTATATCATTGTTTGAAGGACACACTGGAATAAAATAGAACTGTACAAATGCTATACAAAAAATGTAGTTATTTTAATTAAATTTATAAAGTCAGTTGTAGGGACAAGTCCAGGAGCTAGAAATAAAATCTACAGATGTTAATACAATATCTCTGAAATCAGAGTTTCAGAACAAATGGATAATATTAATTTCGTTTTTAATTGCATTTTCAAAATTAAACAAAATACAACCATGTAAAGAGCAGAATTATTTCAAGAATTTTTTTAGATCATGAAATGTAATTTCATTTTTTTTTAATCTCTAGTGCATCTCCATGGTAACGTGATTACGTAAAACCAATGATGTTGTGTATAACTTCCCAATTAAATCTGGTCATGTGTTTAGAACCTTTTCATTGATGAATCTGCTTTAAGGCAAACAAGCTGTTTCTAGAAAATGCTTTTCTTATGTCGTGTGTTCTAACGTTTGGTCAATCCCAGAAACATTGTTGATCATTCAGTAGGCAATTAAGTGTTAGTGAGTTCATTCTTCACTTCATCAGGGAACAAATCCTTTGTAATTATTCATCTTACTACAGCAGATCACGAAATTTAAACATAACAGGGTACTTGTTACCTCAAAGGTACATTTTAATGTCCCATTAGACCGTACAATTTTAATGTCCCATTAGACCATACATTTTAATGTCCCATTAGACCATACATTTTATGTCCCATTAGACCATACATTTTAATGTCCCATTAGACCATACAATTTTACCTCATTAGACCATACAATTTTAATGTCCCATTAGACCATACAATTTAATGTCCCATTAGACCATACAATTTTAATGTCCCATTAGACCATACAATTTACTGTCCCATTAGACAATACAATTTTAATGTCCCATTAGACCATACAATTTTAATGTCCCATTAGACCATACATTTTAATGTCCCATTAGACCATACAATTTTAATGTCCCATTAGACCATACATTTTAATGTCCCATTAGACCGTACAATTTTACCTCAAGCTCAATGTTATGAATTATCAGCCTATTTGATAGCTGTCATTTTCTGACATTTGAATAAGTTTCTTTAAAAGCGTAAAGTCGGATAAATCAAATGCTTCTGTGTTATATGGAGTGAACACACACTGTTTTTGATTGGAGTTCATTTGGGATTTGCTCAATTTCTTACTATGAATGGATTGTTCTTGTAAAACATTAACTCAATTCATCTGAAATCAAAAAGTTTTCCATTTTTTCCCCGAATAACCCTCTACCTAACATATGTAAAATTGAAAAAAAAGAAGATATTCCAACAAGTGAGAATTGACCCCATACACCATATTATGGTGTTACTGGTGGCCAATTCCATTATACCACCAGGGTGATCGAGGATCAGTTTTCATTCATGAGGTTTTTACACATTTACTACAAGGGAGTCAGGCTTTTTTTTATGAATGGAACATGTTTTTTAACCCAGCTTGACCCCCACAGCACATGGGAATGATATATTGACAAGTGTATATCACCAGCTACTTGAGCAGGCCTTATCACAAGGGGGTTGGGTAGCAGACATACAGCAGAGCTGCACTTGCATTTCAAACGGGGACAGTATTCCTGGCCGCCACTGACCCCTAAACTCGCTATCAATGTGTGTGTCATAAAATGCATTGAAACAAGATCAGGAATATTTCTTCCTTGTGATCCAGAGGTCATTAGTGCAATAATTCCGATTGCGGTTCATGGCCGATTGACTCAGCACTGGCTCACCCACCTATCATTTTCATTCATCCAAATTACACGACTTTTGTTCAAAAAATGTTCAGGTATTATCACTGACTAGGGTATCGCAGTGGAATATGATTCAAGTTTCCAATATTTCATTCCCATGAACATTTTGCGCTCTGGTGAAGTCCAAAAACACATGCTAGTGTGAATGGTGGAGAAATGTTCAATGGGGATCATTAAGCGGAATGGCAGCCCTGTTATTTAAGCATCCATAATTCACCAGCTGGATTGGTCATGGAACACGATCTAAGAAATCAGAACTCGGTGAGGATTAAATGAATACAAATTGATATTTCTTGCTTTTTCTACCTGTTTGACTCTGGTTCTCTTTAAATACGATTATCTGTTTCGTACGCTGCCAACATCTTGTATAAAATATGGATATTGATCTTTTTAATGGATAAGAAAGAGCGTAGAACAACAAGGTATATACGCTGAAAAATCTGTCATCAACAGATAGGGCACAGCCATTCGATAACAGTTGTGATTTTAAAATTACATGTCGCTGGCGCGTCAAGCAATATTACCAACAGATGATGTCATTATGGGAGTAGGAGATAGAACGTTAATTTTTCTCTTTCCTACGTAGAAAAATCAATATATATTGATATTAGTTGAATAGAGGAAAAGTCATAAAGTGTGGTTTTAACAGAATGCCATATAACAGAGCATGTCAAGGCCCTGTACTACCAAAGCACAATGATGAGGTATGAAAAATGTTTAAGTATTTTAAACTGATTGGTAATTTTAATAAAATTTTCATCTGTTCTGTTGAGTTCAATAGAGTGTGCCAAGTTTACTGTAGGGCTCCATCTGTGGCCACTGGTAGGAGTATATCGTCCAGCCCTTTATTACCTGTAATTAGAGGGAGAAGTCACCTAAAAAGAAAAAAAATCCAGGTAGATATAATGTTCACCTGTACCGCCCTAAACTTATCAATCCAAGTAAACTGTAAGATAAACAACCAAACCATGATACAGGATGTGGAGAGAGGAAATAAAACATCTATTAGATGGGTCACATTTCATTTTAGCATTCTGTAGAAAGATTGGGGAATTTCTATCATCAAGGTAAATTCTAACAAAGGTTGTAATAATAGTGATATTTGATTTACTCTCTTACCCGTATAACATATGTACCCTGCCTGAGGTCTCCCCAGGTTAGATAGTTTTATAGCCTGTAGTGACTGTGACTAGTCCACCTCAGATAGCGTATAGTAACAAGGACTACCCAACCTCAGGTCTCCTGGGGTCAGATAGCCTATTGTTACTGTGACTAGTCCACCTCAGATAGCGTATAGTAACAAGGACTACCCAACCTCTGGTCTCCTGGGGTCAGATAGCCTATTGTTACTGTAACTAGCCCACCTCAGGTCTCCCCAGGTCAGATAGCCAATTGTTACTGTGACTAGCCCACCTCTGGTCTCCCTGTGTCAGATAGCCTTTTGTTACTGTGACTAGTCAACCTCAGGTCTCCCCAGGTCTTTTCAGGTTAGGTGGTCCATTTTGACTGTGGCTAGCCCACCTCAGGTCTCCCCAGGTCAGATACACTATTGTGACTAGGACTAGCCCACCTCAGGTCTCCCCAGGTCAGATTCACTATTGTGACTAGGACTAGCCCACCTCAGGTCTTCACAGGTCAGATACACTATTGTGACTAGGACTAGCCCACCTCAGGGCTCCCCAGGTCAGATACACTATTGTGACTAGGTCTAGCCCACCTCAGGTCTCCCCAGGTCAGATACACTATTGTGCCTAGGACTAGCCCACCTCAGGTCTCCCCATGTCAGATACACTATTGTGACTAGGACTAGTCCACCTCAGGTCTCCCCAGGTCAGATACACTATTGTGCCTAGGACTAGCCCACCTCAGGTCTCCCCATGTCAGATACACTATTGTGACTAGGACTAGCCCACCTCAGGTCTTCACAGGTCAGATTCACTATTGTGACTAGGACTAGCCCACCTCAGGGCTCCCCAGGTCAGATACACTATTGTGACTAGGTCTAGCCCACCTCAGGTCTCCCCAGGTCAGATACCCTATTGTGACTAGGACTAGCCCACCTCAGGGCTCCCCAGGTCAGATACACTATTGTTACTAGGACTAGCCCACCTCAGGTCTCCCCGGGTCAGATACACTATTGTGACTAGGACTAGCTCACCTCAGGTCTTCACAGGTCAGATACACTATTGTGACTAGGAATAGCCCACCTCAGGCCTTAGACCATATAGTCCATGACTGACAATAGTCAGTCATGAGTTGTCAGACCGTATAGTCCATGTCTGACAATAGTCAGTCATGAGTAGTCAGTCATGAGTAGTCAGACCATATAGTCCATGACTGACAATAGTCAGTCATGAGTTGTCAGACCGTATAGTCCATGTCTGACAATAGTCAGTCATGAGTAGTCAGTCATGAGTAGTCAGACCATATAGTCCATGACTGACAATAGTCAGTCATGAGTTGTCAGACCGTATAGTCCATGTCTGACAATAGTCAGTCATGAGTAGTCAGTCATGAGAAGTCAGACCATATAGTCCATGACTGACAATAGTCAGTCATGAGTTGTCAGACCATATAGTCCATGTTGTCAGTCATGAGTAGTCCAGATATTTTAATGTAATGGGGAACTTTACATTAATTCAATTAAAAACATCAAGAAATTGATAGATTCTTTTTATCTAAATATACACTTAATTAATTTTCTATATGTTAAGTTATAAGTGGATGTTAACAATGGGAAGTGTGGGTGACTATGCGTTTGATCCATTGGTCTCCTGCTTGTTCCAATGTAATAGCCATGACGCTTCAACATTGAGGTCACCTAAAATACCTGTTTACGGGGAGGTGAAGTCACAATTGTTAGGAGTAGATTTAAACATTCACCCATTCATTTTAATTTTGAGCCGTCAGAAAATACTGCTGAACAGCAACAATTACTTAACTATTTATGTCTTATAGGAAGTAGATGAAGTATAAAAATTACACTTAATCTGTGTGCATCTATGTCAAAAACGGATCCATTCATACAGGTTTTCCAAGTCAATACCGGATTTGTTAGTCGATGCACAGTAATCGTTGGAATATAACATATTTCAACATGTTTTTCTTGAAACAATGAATCACTCGCGTGTAAGTAATGTGCTTGATTCTGATCAGACACGGTACGGTATTTGCTGCAAACCATGTTCCAATCAATTTTGTGCTTCAAGTAATTTGAAAAATAGGCAACGCAGGAAAACAAATATTTTTTTCTAGAATTAATTCTATTATTTCTCTGTTTCCCAGGGTTTGCAAAAAAACAACCATTCCATTGAAATTTGATAAAAATAATTAATTCTTGCAGCAATAAATTTTCTGGTATGGAATTTCTATTAATATATAAATGCAGGCATGCATGGAAATTAAATGAGGTTAATTCAGTACTATATAGTTCTAAGAAACTACATAATTTTGTTGCATTTATTTTTTCTCTCAATAAATCTAGCTAATAACCTTTTAATGATTAGGTTTCAATATAAGCCTGACAGCCTGAGTTTGTGTGGGATTGGAATGTGAAGGGTTAGACCATTCTGATTCTATACAAATTCATTACTGCACTCAACTTATATTCCGTCTTACTCTTTATCAGTCACATCTGGAGATAGCCTTGCACTGGTTACGTTATCTGTTAGTAGGATAGAAAAAGGAGTGTGTAAATTGTCATAAACGATATTTCAAAACGAGCGAAGTCATCAGACCTACATCAGGTAATAAAATACCACCTTTAAGAAATTGTACATCTTAGAACAGGTTTGATGGACTTCACCTGTGTAATGAAACAAATAGTAACTAATGTATGTCAATAAGGATTTTTTCAAACGTTCCTGGTTTCATGATGAAAGTGATCTGTAATTGATGTTTGGGCCGCCTAGCTATGAGATATATATATTCAAAAAGATAATTGATTCTTACATGTGTTGGTATTTTACGAGCTGAAGGGAGAATAAATCGTCAGCACAAAGGAAACATTAATTTTCTATACTTTTATTGCAATATGTTTTACGTTATTTAATTTAACATTCTATTACAATGTTTTTATAAAATTATATCTGCAGTAATTGTGTTCTTCAAATCTTTATATTCAGAGGAAATAAATTGAATAATAAAATATCTTCAGATCTTTCCCATTAGCTTTTAGGTTGCAATTTTTCTGTCTTGTATAGAGAAAAGGATTCAAATATGAAGAGTATGGCAAAATAATGTTAATAATTAATTTGAATGGTCATTTTAATACATATTATCATTTATTTCTCTATCATCAAACACACTGAGTCAGTATTATTGTAGGTTTCTTTCTTTATAAAAATGCCAATTTAGTTATATCACCAACACATTACAAAAACATGTAATTACTAATGTAGAAAATATTCACAAACATTTAGAACATGCTAAACATTTTTTTTTAATTTTTGATATGTATTTGGCTAACATTATTATTGAAAAATCCTTTTGTAAATGTTATTAAAAATCATGTATCCTGAATTATATATGGGTACAGGTAAGTTTGGATTGGCAGATTGTGGTATTAACATATTCTCCAAGGATCGGAGTTGAAAGTGAATAACACATACGATTTATGAATATGTATTACCCAAAGGAGACAATCCCATCAGATAAACAAACTATAAAGAATAGAAGGTGAATTTTGACCCAGTCTGTGATAAGCTGAGAAACACTGAGAATGAAGCTACATTGTGTGTTATATTGGAGTTAAGACTATTATAATCAGATACACTTGTGATTGGGATCGGCCCAGGAAACCTACGATGGAAACAGCAATTATCAAACAGGTCCCAAAAATACGGAAAGATGGAAGATGAAATGCTGTGATGTTGGGATTTCACTTGGGACGGGTGTACTAATAGACGGGAACAAAGACGAACACCACACAATCCAAAAAATTAAATCAAGATATGTGTTGACGTAAAAATGTATGGCGGGGGGGGGGGGGGGGGGAGCAACAGACGTCTTATTACTTAAAAAGAGTGAAGGAGGTAGTGAAGAGAAATGAAGGTAATCTTTATATCTTGAGCCTTGAGATAGGACCACCTAGATTTCTTACAGTCTATATGTGCTGGATCTAAGCCTTTCATATGTTGATTATTAAATCCATTTTACAGATTCTGTATGACTTCGTCTTTATATAATATCATACAAGTTTGTAGATAAATTTTATTCTTCCTACAGAGTTACAATCAAACATAAGACTCTGAGGAAACAGTCAGTTGGCCAGGGTTTACTTTCCATAAAGGATTTTGGTTGGATAAAATACTTGTGTGGATCAAGAGGAAATGTAGGAAGATAATCCCAACATTCTTGATTGAAATACTTTTAAAGAATTCTTATATTTGATATTTCTGATGAAATCTGTTTTCACGGCAGACAGGATGGATTGGCCTTATCATTTCGGGAATGGCATGGAAGTTTCTTGTTTGTTGATGAAAGTTTTTTAATCATGTGTTGTTCAGAGATGAAAACCAAATATCCTTTTCAGATGCAAAACCATATGACTTACAGTAGATTGAAGATGAATGTATTTGACTGGCTACAGATTGTAGATGACTGTAAACAATGTTCAGAGCATTCCTCAACATTTAGATACAAATCTTGAGCACTGATCATCATGAGTTCCCCAGACATCATATTCATTCATCACTGGATTGTAATCAGGATTTTTATTTATTTATTTATTTGTGCTGAGAAACTTATTCCGGTTATATCACTTCGGTGAAATTTTTCTCTGATTTTAACAAGCTTTTTCTATACCTTATGAAAAATGCAAATTTTATGATAGGACAAAAAGGCACATGTGTATATAAGGTAAAAAGGGAATGGAATAGAGTAGCCACAGAAATGCTTTGTATAGATTATCTGGTAATTATATATCATTCAAAATCATTAAACAGTAGCAACATCAAATTTGGAAGTAGTAAGGTCTGTCTCCATTTTCTGTTACACAGGAGTGGCTCTGGACTCATCACGGTTAGCTTGTCTGCACCCAATACAAGGAAATGATTCAATTGTGTTATACGCATTTCAAGAATTCCACATAGACCTTCAAGGTTCATTAAATTTCAGCTGTGTTCAGTATTGCCCCCTGAATGCCAGTGTATTATTAGTGCTAGCTGTAATGGTAAACTTTGTTTACCTGTAGTTCACCTGTATGGGTGTCTGGTTACACCTGTGTGGCTAATCATTACTTCATGCATCAGTGTTATCACCTTCCTCCCTCAATCTTAGGCTGATCCTTGTCAATGGAAAAGAAAATCTAACATTTAATTTAGGGATTAAGATTTTGTATAATCTGGACATACTAGAGTGCTCTCTCCTTACTGTAGAAAGTAGAATTTCAACTCCATGCATGTAGGTGGAGTAAGTGTAGCATTTCAATCCTCAGAAAGTATTGTGAAGATCGTATCGGATCAACCATTGCCTTTTTTGCTGTGAATGTTGCACCTGTATGAAATATAATAAATTGCATGCTATAATATTGCAAATTTTATGAGGTTATCTGCTCTCTAGATCAGGTATGTGAATATTGTAAAGCTAAAGAGTTGTCTCCCCTCCCATCTTGCCCCAAGGACACATTTGATACAGCTGTATGACTGATCAGCAATTTCTCTCCTTCTACAATGGAAATGTCTAAAAACATCACCAATTTTGAGCCAACAAACTGTATTGCAGGTGCAGGTTTAACATTTTTATATATCACCATAACTCCATAGATATAAAATGTAATCTCCTGTGATTCTGGACAAGTTTGAGTTGTCTGCTCTTGAGTGAAGCAGTAGGAGAATCCCAGTGTGTTGAGCTGTGCGGGAGGCAGGGCTACAGGTGCATGTTTATGTCTCCTGTTAAAGGGGAGGCTGCGGAGAGCTATTGATTAGAGGGAGCTGAGGGCCAGCAGCTGTAGCCGAGGAGGATATTGTGATTTCTGTAATACGAGAACCTATTAACACTTGTCCCTATCTTCAGGGTAGTTTTTATAGAATTACTGCTGTAAATTGTTGTATTTTTATGTGAGATTTTCTTGTCTAAATTGCACGCCCCATCCATTTCCATTTGAATAAATACAGAAAAGTGTATAAACAATAATGTACTTTAAATGGGGAATTTTCGGAATGATATAACATTCTCTGGTGCAATATCAGCGTTATTGCAATGAAAACCACGTGAAGTCCATAATTCCCAGAATGAAATGGAATCCTGATTGTGTGATAAATAAAATGTACCCCTCCCAACGGCAATTGTAATAATAAAATATCATGTATAATGCAGACCACATTCAAAATGACATTAGACATATTACTGCCTTCATCGTATCAGATCCAGGTCAGGATCGGAGCACTGCTACAGATGACCTCCATTACTGAAGTAAATGAAAATGACAAAGTGAAACAGATTTACTGTTACCTCAATGCAATAATATTGTTCGCTCATTTCATTCGCTGTAATGAAAATCATTTTCTGAATTCTCCAAGGATTGATACAACTACATTTCCTAATAGGTTTTACTATTGTCACAACAGAAAAAGACCAACCTGGGCTATAACTTAGGTACTTAGCAACATAGAGCCACCGAGATAAAGAAAATAAACATTTTCTATAGCAAAATTGATTTGGAATGCCAGGAAATTAACATCCTCAGAGGACAGCACAGCTATAAAGAGATATGAAATATCAGAAATGAATCCGTTTTTATTAAAATGAAAATATTTTGCAGGTCATCATGTTGTGTGTTTTAATGGAAAATGGAAATGAACAAAGAAATTAAGATTGTAATCCCCTAAATCCCGTGTCTGGAGACTAGGCAATGTAGTCATTCAGGCTGATATTGTTAGGGATGACTAAGGTAGATTAATGACTTGCAGACGTCAAGGAGGATAGCAGTATACATGTAATATCTCGCGGAGATAGCCTGGTGGTAGGTATAGCAGTTATAGATAATGACAGAACCTGTTTATTAAAGATTATTACCTGAACGGGCAGATGAAACACGGAAATAATCTCAAATACATTACGTTTTCTGTGTTTACTGGCAAAGTTAAATGATATTTGATAACTTGGAAAGCTGGAAATTGTGTTGCTGGTTAAATGAAAAACTGGAAATTGAAAATGAGAATTATGCTATGTGATAGATTAAAAACAGGAACAAAGATAGTGAATAATATCCTATTTCTGAGTCGTAAGATAAAGATGTAACACTGATAATCTATCACCGCAAAACAAAAAAATAATGACAATATTTGTATCGGTGATAAACCTAGAATGTACGCGATTCTACGAACCTGCTCACCTCCACGTTCCTACCATAAAACTTATTTTCAGGTTCTTACAGATTGCTTGAGCTAAACTTTTCAGAGGTGGCCAACATAACACCTATCTTTGAAATAATTTCTTAGTTAATATATCATATATTTTATTAAATCACTCGGAGTTGAAAGGCATTTGCCAAACTTAAATCACTAATATATTTGGTTACTCTGTCCCTGTGAGTATAGTGAGATTTACTTATATAAACAAATAAAATATGTTTTAAATAATCCAACGATGCCTCGATCCTAGATATTGTACTTAGACTGTGTGGGGAGTTTCAGTAGTTCACCTTCTTACTATTGAACTTCCTGCATACAGGGTAATTATCAGAGCATTGCTATTTTCAAGGTTTTCACAAAATGATAAATCTATAAAAATTAAAAGTGACAGGTAACAGTCTCTAGTAAGGTAATACTGTACTAAACAGCTAACAAAATCAGGTGTGTAACACTACATACCCAACAGTCTCTAGTAAGGTAATACTGTACTAAACAGCTAACAAAATCAGGTGTGTAACACTACATACCCAACAGTCTCTAGTAAGGTAATACTGTACTAAACAGCTAACAAAATCAGGTGTGTAACACTACATACCCAACAGTCTCTAGTAAGGTAATACTGTACTAAACAGCTAACAAAATCAGGTGTGTAACACTACATACCCAACAGTCTCTAGTAAGGTAATACTGTACTAAACAGCTAACAAAATCAGGTGTGTAACACTACATACCCAACAGTCTCTAGTAAGGTAATACTGTACTAAACAGCTAACAAAATCAGGTGTGTAACACTACATACCCAACAGTCTCTAGTAAGGTAATACTGTACTAAACAGCTAACAAAATCAGGTGTGTAACACTACATACCCAACAATCTCTAGTAAGGTAATACTGTACTAAACAGCTAACAAAATCAGGTGTGTAACACTACATACCCAACAGTCTCTAGTAAGGTAATACTGTACTAAACAGCTAACAAAATCAGGTGTGTAACACTACATACCCAACAATCTCTAGTAAGGTAATACTGTACTAAACAGCTAACAAAATCAGGTGTGTAACACTACATACCCAACAATCTCTAGTAAGGTAATACTGTACTAAACAGCTAACAAAATCAGGTGTGTAACACTACATACCCAACAATCTCTAGTAAGGTAATACTGTACTAAACAGCTAACAAAATCAGGTGTGTAACACTACATACCCAACAATCTCTAGTAAGGTAATACTGTACTAAACAGCTAACAAAATCAGGTGTGTAACACTACATACCCAACAATCTCTAGTAAGGTAATACTGTACTAAACAGCTAACAAAATCAGGTGTGTAACACTACATACCCAACAATCTCTAGTAAGGTAATACTGTACTAAACAGCTAACAAAATCAGGTTTGTAGCACTACATACCCAACATTCTCTTTTTAACGTAATACTGTACTAAACAGCTAACAAAATCAGGTTTGTAGCACTACATACCCAACATTCTCTTTTTAACGTAATACTGTATATCCAACAATATTTAGTAACGTAACCCAACAATATTTAGTAACGTAACCCAACAATATTTAGTCAAGTCTACACACCTAACACTAACAATTTCTAGTTAGGTGATGCTAGATAACAAACTGGAGACCACAAATTCAATATTGCATGCAATCTTGTACTTTTTCAGATAAAACTATGAACTTAACGTGGGATGAAAGCTTTATATGGTAGTTTGTGTCTGTGACTGTGCTATCACTCACCCTACAGCCTCAATGCTAATTGAACCACTCTTTCTCTCATCACTAGAGACAAATCATCCATTTTCCTGGATGATTCTTTCCCAATCTGATCCTATTCTTGTCCTGGCATTATTCCGATCTCGATCTGTCACAATATATAATTTATGACAGGGATTCTCCCAGATATGAGGAGATCTGTTCGGTACAATTTTATTTCTCTTCACCTCTCTGATAGACTGCATGGCAGTCTCATGACCTATGGAAATAGACAATATTAAAAAATCCATTATTTGAAATGAATCTAGTCGGGAGTTGTCTGTGCATAATTATAGGACAGTGAAATCGTGATTTATCCTTGATTAATGCTCCTCTGCCAGAGGAACCCATTAGCAATAAACTTAAACCTCTTAAACAAAAAATCCCCTTCACTACCAGCAAAACAATTCTTATATCTGTTCTTCATACAAACTCATTGTTTTCAAAAGCGAAAATTAATTTTGTTAATCATACAACTTGCAATACAAAGAGATTTTGTTATTTTAGTTGATATTTATATCTCTAACAAATCATTTCTTAATTGGTCAGTTGTAATGGGATAGTCTGTGTAAGGACATTAAAACTACACCGACTCCCACGGAGGATCAATACCCCTAGCAGTGCCACTCTGCCAGTTCTAGGAATGTAAACACTACAGATCTCCGATTAGCAGAATTATTACCGTAATCATTACTAACAAATCAGTGTCAATAAGAGACACATTGTAATACGGCGGAGACGAAGATTTGATAGCTCAGTACCTATAAATAACTTGTCGTAAATTATCATCAAGATGTTATTTAACAACATGAATGGGTAGACTTTCTTGTTTCTGTATTTAGTTCTGGTGACTAAGTTTCACTATACAGTTCGTACCTAAACACCCGCTCCTACCAATGATAACCAGTCAGTCGCAGGTTTTTAGTAAACAAATTGAAAATGTCATGAGATGCCCACTAGGAACATAAAACCGGCACCAGAGTTGTTTTGATAATTACGATTTTCTGCATGTGTGGAAATGTGTAATCGTGGTTGTGTGCACCAGGCCATGTTAAACTTTTCCCTCAGATCATGGTTGTTGATTATACCAGTGAACGGGTATCCTATTCCAGCTAAACTTGTAATTTACGACTGTATAAACAAACAGATATCTATACATTGGTGAATACGCTGGATTACCTGCACAGTCAGGTAAACAACCTTCCCAGTGAGACCACACCTAGCTAGACCTACCCCACATACCCACAAATGGTAGCCCCAAACATTCTTTTATACATACCACACACAGCACACATGTATCCCTCCATTTCACGACCTCCCAAATTACCTGATTCCAAATTTTACCTGCCTATTTCTAAACCCAATCTGCCTTAAACTTCCGAAGCTTAACTGCGTAGCTCCAAATCTTACCTGTAATGCTCCAAATCTAACCAGCATATAGCTCAAAATATTACCTGCATTGCTCCAAATTGACTGGTTGCCACCTTCTATACTCGATGTAAAAAGACTGCATAATTTCTAATTCAAATTTGAACAATGACATTTCAATCTATGGGCCCATCGCCATCAGTGACCTTTACATTTGCTACTACTGTATTGTCTTGACTTGACCATCACTATAAGGGTCAATTTGACCACATTTGTAGGGTGAAGATTTGCCAGATTGTTTCTGTGAAGTATCCTGAGTTATTGTTTTCAGTAGGAAGCCAAGCCTTGGGTTAATTTGAAATTCTATCTGCTTGTCATCTTATTATACAGGAAGAGAAAAAAATCTTGTCAAAATTCGGAAAAAATAAAAAAAATAACCCAGACATTGGTTCATTTGCGAGCGAAGTGCCATTCTGTCCACGACTGGCAATCCCAGCATAGATAATGGCCCCGATACAGACAAAAGTATGGAGAAAAAGGAATTTGTCATAAAGAGTATTTAATTATTTGATTGATTACAGAGAGCCTGACAGGCGTGATGGGTCAACGTCAGTGTGCAATGTATCATTTCCGTATCTTATGGAAGTGATTTGGAATATATATCACTTTTGTGACACATCCAGGAATATGGATATAAAAACCCAATGCGTTCTGTAGTGTTTTTTGTAGACACTAATGCCCGTATAATATCGTGTAATAAAGCCCAAGCTCCGACTATCATGATAGATAGGTATTCACACACCTTATTTTTTGTACGAACGTCTGAATGCGGCTTTTCGGTAGATTTTGTTATTTCTGTTTCTCTATGGTCCGCAGTTTCAGCAGCCATCAGTATATCCTTATTTATTGGAAATCTTGTTAAGAACACAATGTACTAGTGCTTAGCTGTGATAGTGACATTCCAAAGTGACAGTTTTCCGTATTTTGTGTAAATATTTATTATCATTTGCTTTTGTTTCATTTGCCAAAACATTGGGAAAAAAACATGGTGAAGCTTAAAAAAAAGTCTGTGCAACAAATAGCCTCCATAACGCTTGCTGATGATCGTTTGACCAAAGAGGTTGAAAAGAAAAAGCTATATAAAACTAGACAGAACAAGATCAATTTTTTTCCTTCCGTCACCTTTCCATCAGCAGTGTCTGGGAGGAGGCTATCTGAACATTGTCCTGACACCCAAGTGTACAAAAACGCTAAAACACGGGGGTGAATTTGACACATTAAAGTGAACACAATCTTAAATCATAGCCTTTCCTTGGTTAATGTCAGAATCATGACAATTTGTGTAGCACGAATTACTGTTCATTGAGGAATATTACCGTGGTTAGTGTTGTCTGTGTGCTCACTTTGAAGTAAAAACTCAGAAAAATAACGGGTATATCATGTTCTTCCATTTAGACACAATGATTAAAATTACAAGATTCTCCAAACTGACAGATTTTTATCTTTCTCCAGTGTCTGGTGAATATGGACTTCTGTGAATAAGCTTGTATGGATAAACATACTGGGATTGGTATGTGATGTTAAAAAATGATGGGTTTGCCTATACAGACATAGTACTACAAAATCAGGAAATAGTGGCACAAAATAAAGTTACACTTTAAATGGAAACACACTGAATTAAAACGATGGGAAAATTATCTGTAAAATAAATACTATTTTCATGAACATTATATAGCAAGAAATATAATAGAAAAGAACTTTCCTTATTTCTATGAACATTATAATAATCAAAAACTAGCTCTAAAAGATTTTTTTTTTATGAACATAGTTAGAGGTTATAAAATGGAAATGTCATTTTATACATTAACGGAAATGTAAGTGTTCCACTGCAAGTGGAAACAACTCTCCTTAAGTAAAACGTCCTGGACCTGCAGTGAGAGGGGAATGGGATCGGATCCATTGTAACGATGGTAGTCATTTTTACCTGTAATGGATAATTATTCATATACACCAGGTATTGATAAAATGCAATACTTTATGTTACGCCTACCTAGCTATTCAGGTGTGTAAATGTGTATAGGACTAATGTGCTAACAATATTGTTACGATGATCAGCAATCGTTACGCTACAGATACTTAACAGCAGAAATGACAACAGCATATTGCTACATTAATATTTCAAATTCAATAAAAATTTACAGTTACAGTAAATACCCATCATTGAGGAGGAAGTAGGGTATCTCAAATACAATGTAGTCCGCTGTACTGTTCTCCAGGAACCCTACACCTGTTCAGAGTTTAAATATTCATATATAGAGAAAGACAGCCATTTGTGAGACAAAAGTAATACCTGAGCGTGTTTTGTTGTATGGTGAAGATAATTGCCGGTATCTGAGGCATGCTACATTTTATTGCTCAATTTATGATAGCAAGCTTTTAGAAATTCAAATGAATAATATAAATGTTCATAAGTATTCTTTTTGAACAATGATCAGCTACTGATACACAAAGTTTAATGATGTTTGTCTGGAAGGGGATAATCGTTGGAATTATCAGGTTTAGATGAAGTGGAAACAGTGCTCATAAATTCCTGTCCTCAAAATTAGATACCAAATTGATTGTTGTAAATGGAGGAAAGGTAATCAGCAATAGATTCACTTCATTATTCATGGAAACATACGGTAAAAACCTATTATGAAAGGCAACAGAAGGTGTGTGATCAATTTGGAATTCACTTTATGTGGCTGTATATATGTAGTAACAGAAAGGCTAATACAGATCACACGTGGGATCAGCCACCCAAGTAGAAATGACAAGCAGTTGTTATTTTGTAACCAGCTTATATACAATGACTGGATGTGTGAAACTTAGGTGTTTATAGTAACTTTAAAGGATTCTCATGATAGCCACCCTGAACCGGTCATGATAGCTACCCTGAACCAGTCATGATAGCTACCCTGAACCAGTCATGATAGCTACCCTGTACCAGTCATGATAGCTACACTGAACCAGTCATGATAGCTACTGAGAACAAGTCATGCTAGCTACCCTGAACCAGTCATGATAGCCAACCCTGAACCTGGTTGGAGGTCCCTCAGGTCCCTAGTAGGGGTAAAAGCATCACTGTAAATATAGTGTGTGTTAACTTGTTATCCTCTGGGTGGTGTGGGCATGTTAGTAACATGGAGGAAGGGCAGACCAGAATTTAATGCTAGGATGCCTAAATTGAGGCTGCTTTGTCAGTTAATAGAATATATAATTTCAGATGTTAAAGGATTTTAAAAATATGTTAAAATATACATTAACTGATGAATGTCCATTCATCTGAATTCAACCATTACATGCATTGACTATGTATGTGGCTGAGTAGGGTAGGAGCGTTAAGATATAGCTCTTTCCTTCTGCTGTGTCGGAGACCTGTGGTAACAGCAGTATAAAAACACCTTCCACACTGATTGTGCTGTTGAGCAAGATAAGCTATTTCTTGCATAACAAAAATTAATTGTATTTTAAGCAACTATTTTTTCGAAAACCAGTCAAAATAATTGGTTAGGAGATGAAAATGTATGCTTCGATTATGGAAGGTATATATAACATGTTGAACAGTTTTCATTTCAGAAAAAGCTTGTGTCTTATATTATGCTTTACAGGAAAATCTTTTGTCTTAAATTGTTCTTTAATGGAAAGTCTTGTTTTCTTTAATTGTACTTTATGGGAAAATCGTGTGTCTTAAATTGTTCTTTACTGGAAAGTCTTGTGTCTTAAGTAGTACTTTACAGGAAAATCTTTTATCTGATATTGTGATTTACAATAATCTCCCCTTGTTTTTACAGCTGAGCTTAAGATGGAGTTGATCAGAGAGAAAGAAGTCCGTGAGAGTTTGGAGAAGCAGCTGTCTGCTGAGCAGAGAAGCAAAGGTGTGATATTAGCTACTAATAAAAAACCTATTTTCACTGAATACTGTACATATAGAAACCTCTCTAAGTCAGATACTGTACATACAAAACCTCTCTTAGTGAGACACTGTACATACAGAAACCTCTCTTAGTCAGATACTGCCCATACAAAAATCTCTATTAGTCAGACACTGTGCATACAGAAACCTCTATTAGTCAGATACTATACATACAGAAACCTCTATTAGTCAGACATTGTTCATACAGAAACCTCTATTGGTCAGACACTGTACATACAGAAATTGCTATAAGTTAGATACTGCACATGCAGAAACTTCTTTAATCAAATACCTTCTTTACATAAAGAACCTTTGGAAACCAGATAAATCTTAGTATTAACAGAAACCTGTCAAAAGTGAGTGGAAAATGTCTCTATACAAACAGAAACCTCTCAAATCAGACACTGTGTCCGCAGAAAGATATTTTTCTATTCAATAGCCTTTCTAAACCAAACATTGATACAATTTATTTTTTATCAGAATATTTTTGTTCAGATATTTAAACATAAAGCTTAGTACAATGTAATTTATGTTTGGTTTTTGAAATATTTTTAAAGAAATATGAATAAATTTCCTTTCTGTATGCATGCAAAAATTTCTATCAGACATTCATCATTTCTCCTTTTCATTTTTTTTATAGTTGCACTTCTTAAGAGGATAAAGAGAGAAAAGAGGATACGAAGGAAAATTCAGGAACAACAGATGATGGAAATCTCATTAGAGCAGCAGGCTAAAGCATCACACAGCCCCCACACAGCCAGTGTTCCAAGTCCTGACTCTGTAAAAAACAACAATGGTGAGTGTTTGCCTCTGACCAAAGATCTTGTTCCCAACCACAGCCCCAAAGATCTCCTCCCCAACCACAGCCCCAAAGATCTCCTCCCCAACCACAGCCCCAGAAATCTCATTCCGAACCACAGCCCCAAAAATCTCCTCCCCAACCACAGCCCAAAAGATCTCCTCCCCAACCACAGCCCCAGAAATCTCATTCCCAACCACAGCCCCAGAAATCTCATTCCCATACTGATGGCTGCTGAAACTGTGGACCAACCTTATTCTGGATTCCCCATCCCCACTCTCAACTAGATACATCCTTCAACTCCCTACTAGGGTCTCCATCTCTCTCCTTTGTATTGTACACTCTGAAATGCTTATTAGCAGAGATGAATGCATCATTGTTATGAAAAATACGATAAACAGTTTTTTCTTTTCAAGAATCTGCAAGTGAGAAGGAAGTTGAGAAGGAGATGCAGAGTGAGGCTATCGAAAGGCGAATGAGCTGTAACTCAGGTCAGTACAAGTCAAGGTCACTCAAGGCCATGCAAGGTCATGAAGAGAGTCATGATCATCATTAGAAGACAATTTTATCAAGGCATATTCCAAGAAAATAGTCTCCTTTCTTGTAATTGTAATCCATAATAAAAGAAGAAAATAAAGATGATGCAGGTTTAAAATATTATTTTTTACTTAATATGCAGGAGTATCCAGATTTAGGAAGGCGATACAAATTCAGTCTCACTTAATGTTCCTCAGATTTAGACTATGTGACAGCCTTCTCAAATAAATGTGAATGCAACATTTCAAATTATTATTTGTTGAAATGGCAGGCATGGAAACTGAAATCACTCCTATGTGATGTTGTCACAGAATTCTCAACCAGAGGGTAGGATCTTGGTTTGTCGGGGACGAAGCTGTGTCAATTTTTGTTAAAATATTGGATGCCTAGATTGAGATTTCTCTGTTTATGCCACATAGAGGTGATCAACTCATTTAAGAAATTCAGAGTTGCTCCATTATCTAACTGGTCAGATTAGTTCAGATTTTGTTCTGAACTTTATTAACTCAGGTCAACAGTGTGAATACAAAGTTGAATATTCTGTAAATTTTTCATTCCAGAATCCCAAGAGCGGTCGAGCCACCTGTTTGAGAACTACCTTTCACACAGCAGCAATAGCACCAACAGGTTTCCATACCTACCCATGGTGAAGGATGTACAATAGGCCTGTGATACCCACAGACCTCCATACTTTTTTCTTACCATAATGGAATAAATGATCTCAAACGGATAGATGAGTGGGAAAATGTGAAGAACGAATGTATTTTAATGTTGTAAGGGATTTTTATTATGTAAAGATCTGCCATTTGTAAAATAGACATTTTGTTGAATTACGCAATGAAAACCTAGTATTCCATTCTATCTAGGAATGACATGGTATGGAGAGCTACACTGCCTCGGTGTCTGTTGGTATGATGTTACAGGTATCTTTGTCAGACATATTCAAAGATACACAACCAATCAAAATCTTGAACAGGAACTTCAAGGAGCAATATGATTGGATATTTCAGAAATGTTGGTTCAACCAATCAGAAACCTTGACAGAAGTCTTTGTACAGATATGTAGAATCTGATTGGTCAATCTATTTGTTGTGTAAGATGTTTTAGTTAAAATTTGAATAAATCAAAGTGTCTATATGTTAAGTCAATGTATTTGATCTAGAAGATTTTTCTACTCAATATTAGTTACTATTATCAGTGTATCTTCTGTTGTTGTCCATGTGCTTGTTACATAGAAACAAAGACATCAATGTTTCTCCCCATATCAGTTGACTGAAATATAATATGAACTATTTATGGGTGTATATATGTATATTGATATGTCACAAGTAAACCTTTATTCATTGTGCCATTTTGTTTTGAAAATCCAATGATGTGAAAACAGTTCAGAACATCATTTAAACCTTTTTTTCTGTATATGCAATACATTATTGTAATAGAAAATAAAACATGAAATAACTCAGAGGATCTATAAAACGTAGGTAGTATGGCATAAGAGCCTGAAATCAGATAATGATTAAGATATTTTCAAACATATTTTTGTGTAAAGATAGTTGATACTAAAATCTTAAACATAACATTTAAAAGTCCAGATTCTGATATTTCAATAAAATGGTTTGCATTTGTAGATATTTTCAGTTTAAATGCAAGGATGAAATTACAAAGATCACTTATTTGGTATTAGGAACTCGTGTAAAGTTTTTATTTGTCAAGTATTTTTTACCTGTGCTTGGTGTCATTTTTAGCATGTAGACCTCTGATCACACGTTATTTACCCCCTGTTCCCATATCTCAAGTAAAAAAAAAAGTCTTATGTGATAGAATTATTATTATTTGTCATGGTTATTTTTCATACCAAGAGAGTTTATGAAAAAATTGTAAGATGTTAGCAAATGGTTTGTATTAAATTTGTTGTCTCGAGGCACAAGTGTAGTGTTTTGCATTTTAAATATTCGTGGCTCACGTTTAGCTTATCATTGGTTCATTTGTTGTCCTGGGATACATTTCTGTAGAGATTGTCCTATTGAATCCACTAGAGGTGGATCTCTGTGACTAGGACATAGTTGTCATATAAATTGTATATTGTAATTTAAGCACTCTTGATCCCTCTACTGAGGCTACAGTCTGACCCGTTCACCATACTGAAGCTGTTGACTGATCATTCATCTAAACCTGGATTATTTCTAGGATGTTAAAAACACTTACTGTTTGCAGTAATGATTATTTTATAAACATTCATCACACTTGTTAAATTATTTTGACAGGGTAATGTTTCTTTATGGCAATATCACTTTTTTCCAAAAGTAAACAACGCAATACATCTACCTGTATTTTTATCTTTATTTTTGTCATTCACCAATTTTACGACTTTCATCTGATATCTACTTTAAAGCAGAAAAAGATATTTTTTTGTTTTTTGTTTACAAAGTGTCATAATCCTGGTACTTGTTATTTACGTATCTACATTTCTTGTTCTATTTGTTTATGAGAGATTGATGAAGACCTTTATTGAAATCCTTAATCTGTAGATAACAGAAGTTAAAATTAGTACCATTGAGATAGTTATGTTTGTGTGGAGACTAACGACATCTGACTCTGCTATAACTGACTTGGGTTGGCAATTCCTCCAGGTTTATCCTGTTCTATCGTACCACACTTACATTTTTATGTACTTTTTGTGTTTAATGCGATTGATTTTAGTGCAATAAAGCAATGATATGCCTCTTTCCCCCTAACACTACAGGAACATCTAGACCTCAGTATGTAGGTACACGAGAGAGACCCTCACTAAGCTTGTATGTATTAGGGTATGTGTTAGGGGTATGTAGGTACACGAGAGAGACCCTCACTAAGCTTGCATGTATTAGGGTAGGTGTTAGGGGTATGCAGGCAATATATACATATACTACATGTTACAAATAAAACATACAACTGACTAGTCCCACAGCCATGTCCCAGTCCATCAGCACCCTCCTTCCACCCCTCCCCCTTTACCCCGGCCAGTCCTAACACAGTCTATCTCTGTAACAAACACAGGTATAAAGGCAGATTACTCACCTATTCTAAAGTGAACACCTTTGATGTGGCTGAAATAGGCACATTATTTGTTATACTTACATAATAAAGAAAATTTGGAAGAACTTGGTTGCCATGGAACAATATAATATCTAATTTTACAATAAAAGATATCAGAAAGTATTTTATCTGAAATTCAGATGTTCAAATATATAACTGAGTTGACAATCTATGTATCTATACAATAGCAGTTTTTTATATTGTTGCATTCTGCTATGTTTTGAAATACAATGTAATAAGTTGTATTACAATGTTCTTGCCAAGTCCAATGATTGGTGGTCAATACATTGGTCAGTGTAGTGATGTGTCTGAAGCTGGTGCAATACATTGTGTGCTTAATGTAACATGTGAAAGTAAGACACATCTTAAGTTAGGGACAGGATATGTCTTACATGTGAAAGTAAGACACATCTTATGTAGGGACAGGGTATGTCCTACATGTGAAAGTAAGACACATCTTACGGAGATGCTGGATATGTCTTACATGTTAAAGTTAGACACACCTGAAGGAGATGTCTTAGATGTTAAAGTAAGACACATCTGAAGGAGATGCTGGAGATGTCTTAGATGTGAAAGTAAGACATGTCTTATTTAGGTCCAGGATATGTCTCAAATGCTTGTCAAATGTTGATGTAAACACTCACGTCTTAATTTTGAGCAAGATATGTCTAACATTGAATTAAAACAGACATGCTAATATGTGTGTTTATTGAAAAGTTGGAATAAGGAATATTTTCATGTCAGTATAGTAAAACATGTAGTAAAACATGTCTTAATTAAATATTGATGACACAGTAAAGATACGTATAATATTTTAACCTGAGACACCTGTTTGGATTTGTCGGAGAGGTACAATATCCGTAGTGTACACTCGTTGGTAGTAGATATTGTTTTCAGCAGCCTGTCCCTTTGTCATTTGTACAGCTCCCCTCACTGTTAACTTACTGTACAGATGCTACATTCCTTACTTGTGTCCATGAGCCAGTGAATAAAAATATCCTTTGTAGAAACAAATTATGGTGTCTTGTCATGTTTTATTGTTTTCACTTAACCTTACAACATTGCATGCTTGCCAAGTGTCCGTATTTTGGAGGACAACTTTCAATTTTCCACTCTCGTTTTTGACTTTTGATTTCAGCAAAACTTCCTTTATCTGGCATTTTGCTCAAATTTAATCAAATCATTGTATAAAACTGCTCAAACTATGTTATTTTGTATTACTAATTTCTCACATAGGGTAATCTTAAGTACTTCTTGGAAGTTTTCAGGTGTTAAAAGCGGTTTAAATTAAAATTGAAAGGTTGGTAAGTATGCAGTTGCTTTATAATTACCACAAGCGATGTGTTAGCTAGGATGGCGGCACTTTAGCAGATTATCTCCCTTTGGTATTAAAAAGGGAATCAGTTTCAGTAATTTTCGTGATCACTATGACAATCAACAGTTAGATTCAGATTAAGTTTGGAATTGTATCGTTTCTGCGATTGTTTACAGATCAAAAAGAAGTTTGAATCATTTGTTAGTGAAATGAACTATTTTCATTTAAATTTTGGTATTGTCACAAATTCCGTGGTATTGTGTTTACTCCTAGGACGAGCTTCATGACATATTATATAAAGTTTGATTTGTGAAAACATGACTGCTAGCGAAACTTTTCTCTGTCTATAGGAGACTAATAACCAGCAAGATGATAAGGCAGGGTTATGGGGTAAATTCACATTTTCAACATCCTAACGGTCAAAGGTATTGATGAGGATTTTGTATTTTACGTTAGCACTGGTCAACCTTAGGCCATGGCAGTGGATACACAGAGAAGCTATATCGGACAAGATAACAATACAACATTTCAAAATTATTACAATCAGGGTAGCTGGTAGATTTGAGCTGTTCCTGAAGGTGAGGGCAGAGATGATGTAGTCACCACAACAGTTGTCTTTTACAACAATGAGGTGGAGATCTTCGCTATGTTAAAGGGGCGCTTTCTCCTGATGCTTGACGGCCACTGTAGAACAGGGACTTCCAACGGAACAATGGACGGACGTTGTAGACCAAGAACCTCCTAACTCTAGATGGATGTTGTGGACCAGGAACCTCCTAACACTAGATGGATGTTGTGGACCAGGGACCTCCTAACTCTAGATGGATGTTGTGGACCAGGGACCTCCTATCTCTAGATGGATGTTGTGGACTAGGGACCTCCTATCTCTAGAGGGATGTTGTGGACCAAGGACCTCCTAACACTAGATGGATGTTGTGGACTAGGGACCTCCTATCTATAGATGGATGTTGTGGACCAGGGACCTGCTGACTGTAGATGGATGTTGTGGACCAGGGACCTCCTATCTCTAGATGGATGTTGTGGACCATGGACCTCCTAACTCTAGATGGATGTTGTGGACTAGGGACCTCCTATCTCTAGATGGATGTTGTGGACCAGGGACCTCCTAACACTAGATGGATGTTGTGGACTAGGGACCTCCTATCTCTAGATGGATGTTGTGGACCAGGGACCTCCTAACTCTAGATGGATGTTGTGGACTAGGGACCTCCTAACTCTAGATGGATGTTGTGGACTAGGGACCTCCTAACTCTAGATGGATGTTGTGGACTAGGGACCTCCTAACTCTAGATGGATGTTGTGGACTAGGGACCTCCTAACTCTAGATGGATGTTGTGGACCAGGGACCTCCTAACTCTAGATGGATGTTGTGGACTAGGGACCTCCTAACTCTAGATGGATGTTGTGGACTAGGGACCTCCTAACTCTAGATGGATGTTGTGGACTAGGGACCTCCTAACTCTAGATGGATGTTGTGGACTAGGGACCTCCTAACTCTAGATGGATGTTGTGGACTAGGGACCTCCTAACTCTAGATGGATGTTGTGGACCAGGGACCTCCTAACTCTAGATGGATGTTGTGGACTAGGGACCTCCTAACTCTAGATGGATGTTGTGGACTAGGGACCTCCTAACTCTAGATGGATGTTGTGGACTAGGGACCTCCTAACTCTAGATGGATGTTGTGGACTAGGGACCTCCTAACTCTAGATGGATGTTGTGGACTAGGGACCTCCTAACTCTAGATGGATGTTGTGGACTAGGGACCTCCTAACTCTAGATGGATGTTGTGGACTAGGGACCTCCTAACTCTAGATGGATGTTGTGGACCAGGGACCTCCTAACTCTAGATGGATGTTGTGGACTAGGGACCTCCTAACTCTAGATGGATGTTGTGGACCAGGGACCTCCTATCTCTAGATTGATGTTGTGGACTAGGGACCTCCTAACACTAGATGGATGTTGTGGACTAGGGACCTCCTAACTCTAGATGGATGTTGTGGACCAGGGACCTCCTAACTCTAGATGGATGTTGTGGACTAGGGACCTCCTAACTCTAGATGGATGTTGTGGACTAGGGACCTCCTAACTCTAGATGGATGTTGTGGACCAGGGACCTCCTAACTCTAGATGGATGTTGTGGACTAGGGACCTCCTAACACTAGATGGATGTTGTGGACTAGGGACCTCCTAACTCTAGATGGATGTTGTGGACCAGGGACCTCCTAACTCTAGATGGATGTTGTGGACTAGGGACCTCCTAACTCTAGATGGATGTTGTGGACTAGGGACCTCCTAACTCTAGATGGATGTTGTGGACTAGGGACCTCCTAACTCTAGATGGATGTTGTGGACTAGGGACCTCCTAACTCTAGATGGATGTTGTGGACCAGGGACCTCCTAACTCTAGATGGATGTTGTGGACTAGGGACCTCCTAACACTAGATGGATGTTGTGGACTAGGGACCTCCTAACTCTAGATGGATGTTGTGGACCAGGGACCTCCTAACTCTAGATGGATGTTGTGGACTAGGGACCTCCTAACTCTAGATGGATGTTGTGGACTAGGGACCTCCTAACTCTAGATGGATGTTGTGGACTAGGGACCTCCTAACTCTAGATGGATGTTGTGGACCAGGGACCTCCTAACTCTAGATGGATGTTGTGGACTAGGGACCTCCTAACACTAGATGGATGTTGTGGACTAGGGACCTCCTAACTCTAGATGGATGTTGTGGACCAGGGACCTCCTAACTCTAGATGGATGTTGTGGACTAGGGACCTCCTAACTCTAGATGGATGTTGTGGACTAGGGACCTCCTAACTCTAGATGGATGTTGTGGACCAAGGACCTCCGAACACTAGATGGATGTTGTTGACTAGGGACCTCCTAACTCTAGATGGATGTTGTGGACTAGGGACCTCCTATCTCTAGATGGATGTTGTGGACCAGGGACCTCCTATCTCTAGATTGATGTTGTGGACTAGGGACCTCCTAACTCTAGATGGATGTTGTGGACCATGGACCTCCGAACACTAGATGGATGAGGTGGACTAGGGACCTCCTATCTCTAGATGGATGTTGTGGACCAGAGACCTCCTTACTATAGATGGATGTTGTGGACCAGGGACCTCCTAACTCTAGATGGATGTTGTGGACCAGGGACCTCCTATCTCCAGATGGATGATGTGGTCTAGGGACCTCTTATCTCTAGATGGATGTTGTGGACCAGGGACCTCCTATCTCTAGATGGATGTTGTGGACCAGGGACCTCCTATCTCTAGATGGATGTTGCAAACCAGGGACCTCCTATCTCTAGATGGATGATGTGGTCTAGGGACCTCTTATCTCTAGATGGATGTTGTGGACCAGGGACCTCCTATCTCTAGATGGATGTTGTGGACCTGGGACCTCTTATCTCTAGATGGATGTTGTGGACTAGGGACCTCCTATCTCCAGATGGATGATGTGGTTTAGGGACCTCTTATCTCTAGATGGATGTTGTGGACTAGGGACCTCCTATCTCTAGATGGATGTTGTGGACCAGGGACCTCCTATCTCTAGATGGATGTTGTGGACCTGGGACCTCCTAGCTCTAGATGGATGTTGCGGACCAGGGACCTCCTAGCTCTAGATGGATGTTGTGGACCTGGGACCTCCTATCTCTAGATGGATGTTGTGGACCAGGGACCTCCTGACCCGAGATGGATGTTGTGGACCAGGGCCCTCCTATCTCTAGATAGATGTTGTGGACCAGGGACCCTGTCAACGCTTGGCGAATGATGTAAAAGAAAACATGGGATACTGAGGTGTAAATCAGTGGAAATAGGACAGAGTACGAGTCGAGTAAAGATTTCCACAGAGACCAGTGAAATAACTCTTTGTTGGTATGAACTAGTTATTGAACAATGGGCAAAACAAGCCCCTATATATTGTATTAAGAAATAATAAACTTAGAGGGCACCTGTTTTTAATATTCATCATAAATACATTGTTTATTTAATTTGTGTTTCATGGAAACAGACTGATACCTAAACGAGCTTTATTATAATATCTATATCAAAGAAACAAACTTCTAAAAGTACTATTCCATCCGACCAACCTCAAGCAATCCCGTTGTAGAAACCCAGAGTAACCGCAAAGAATTCTGATCCACATGGTGCCAGCTCGCATCAATGAACTACTGGGGTTAGCTGGTTAAATAATTGGCTTGAAACAAGTATCGCCAGAACAAATGATTCACTATTACAGAAAACAATGATTTGAATGACGACATTAATAGATAGCGGGCCTTTGACCACCCACTTGTTAGGTTAGTATAAGCTGGCCTTATTGCGCTGTAAGGTAAAGTAAGAGCATGCTACACATATGGTAAGAGTCAGTTAGTTAAATTATGTTTATTTTATTTGAATGAATAAAAGCACGTTCATTTGATGACCTCCGATGATAACAGACATTTTATCTATGATTTATATACAAGTTCGTCACGTACAAACAAATTATTGAATGACGGTAGAAAGTATTAAAGGTTTATAAAACAGACCTACAACTTGTGTTCCTGTCCAGGTCCAGAAGTTGATTCGTAACAGTATCAACCTTCAATATATGTATTAATATTAGACAGAACATCACATATTGTTAATATATGGTTATAAATAAAGAGTAACATGGATCGACACAATTTTTAACATTTGCTGATATTTTTGTAATGAGAAAAGTTTTGTTGTTAAAGCGTTCATGTTCACAGTGGTCTCGTTGACAATTTTATAGACGCCTATCGATGAGAAAACTATCTTATATACAACAAAGGTGTTAAAGTAACAACGTAAACCACGTATAGAATGTATACCACAGTGTCAGCACATCACGACAAACTCGGTAACGGGAACCGAGGGCGCTATACTATTTAAAGGACAGACAACTCGCAATCGAGAACACACCAAGACAGCAGGACCGACAACGGGAACCCTGTAGATACCAAGACAACAGGACCGACAACGGGAACCCTGTAGCCAAGACAACAGGTCCGACAACGGGAACCCTGTAGATACCAAGACAACATGTCCGACAACAGGAACCCTGTAGATACCAAGATAGCAGGACCGACAACGGTAACCCTGTAGATACCAAGACAACAGGACCGACAACGGGAACCCTGTAGCCAAGACAACAGGTCCGACAACGGGAACCCTGTGGATACCAAGACAGCAGGACCAACATCGGGAACCCTGTAGAAACCAAGACAACAGGACCGACACGTATAGAATGTATACCACAGTGTCAGCACATCACGACAAACTCGGTAACGGGAACCGAGGGCGCTATACTATTTAAAGGACAGACATCTCGCAATCGAGAACACACCAAGACAGCAGGACCGACAACGGGATCCCTGTAGATACCAAGACAGCAGGACCAACATCGGGAACTCGTAAATACCAAGACAGCAGGACCAACATCGGGAACTCGTAAATACCAAGACAGCAGGACCAACATCGGGAACTCGTAAATACCAAGACAGCAGGACCAACATCGGGAACTCGTAAATACCAAGACAGCAGGACCAACATCGGGAACTCGTAAATACCAAGACAGCAGGACCAACATCGGGAACCTTGTAGATACCAAGACAGCAGGACCGACAACGGGAACCCTGTAGAAACCAAGACAACAGGACCGACACGTATAGAATGTATACCACAGTGTCAGCACATCACGACAAACTCGGTAACGGGAACCGAGGGCGCTATACTATTTAAAGGACAGACATCTCGCAATCGAGAACACACCAAGACAGCAGGACCGACAACGGGAACCCTGTAGAGACCAAGACAACAGGTCCAACAACGGGTACCCTGTAGATACCAAGACAGCAGGACCGACAACGGGAACCCTGTAGAGACCAAGACAACAGGTCCAACAACGGGTACCCTGTAGATACCAAGACAGCAGGACCGACATCGGGAACCCTGTAGATACCAAGACAGCAGGACCAACATCGGGAACACTGTAGATACAAAGACAGAAGGACCGACAACGGGAACCCTGTAGAAACCAAGACAACAGGACCGACAACGGGAACCCAGTAGATACCAAGACAGCAGGACCAACAACGGGAACCCTGTAGATACCAAGACAACATGTCCGACAACAGGAACCCTGTAGATACCAAGATAGCAGGACCGACAACGGTAACCCTGTAGATACCAAGACAACAGGTCCAACAACGGGAACCCTGTAGATACCAAGCCAACAGGACCGACAACGGGAACCCTGTAGCCAAGACAACAGGTCCGACAACGGGAACCCTGTATATACCAAGACAGCAGGACCAACATCGGGAACCCTGTGGATACCAAGACAACAGGTCCGACAACGGGAACCCTGTGGATACCAAGACAGCAGGACCAACATCGGGAACCCTGTAGACACCAAGACAGCAGGACCGACAACGGGAACCGCGTAGATACCAAGACAGCAGGACCAACATCGGAAACCCTGTAGATACCAAGAAAGCAGGACCGACAACGGGAACCCTGTAGAAACCAAGACAACAGGACTGACAACGGGAACCCTGTAGATACCAAGACAACATGTCCGACAACAGGAACCCTGTAGATACCAAGACAGCAGGAGGGAACCCAGTAGATACCAAGACAGCAGGACCGACAACGTACGGGAACCCTGTAGATACCAAGACAGAAGGACAAACATCGGGAACCCTGTAGATACCAAGACAGAAGGACAAACATCGGGAACCCTGTAGATACCAAGACAGAAGGACAAACATCGGGAACCCTGTAGATACCAAGACAACAGGTCAGACAACGGGAACCCTGTAGATACCAAGACAGAGACAACAGGACCGACAACGGGAACCCAGAAGATACCAAGACAGCAGGACCGACAACGGGAACCGCGTAGATACCAAGACAGCAGGACCAACATCGGGAACCCTGTAGACACCAAGACAGCAGGACCGACAACGGGAACCGCGTAGATACCAAGACAGCAGGACCAACATCGGTAACACTGTAGATACAAAGACAGAAGGACCGACAACGGGAACCCTGTAGATACCACGACAGCAGGACCAACATCGGGAACCCTGTATATACCAAGACAGCAGGACCAACATCGGGAACCCTGTATATACCAAGACAGCAGGACCGACAACGGGAACCGCGTAGATACCAAGACAGCAGGACCAACATCGCCCTGTAGATACCAAGACAGAAGGACCAACAACGGGAACCCTGTAGATACCAAGACATCAGGACCGACAACGGGAACCCAGTAGATACCAAGACAACAGGACCGACAACGGGAACCTAGTAGATACCAAGACAGCAGGACCGACAACGGTAACCCTGTAGATTCAAAGACAACAGGTCCGACAACGGGAACCCTGTAGATACCACGACAGCAGGACCAACATCGGGAACCCTGTAGACACCAAGACAGCAGGACCGACAACGGGAACCGCGTAGATACCAAGACAGCAGGACCAACATCGGGAACGCAGTAGATACCAAGACAGCAGGACCAACAACGGGAACCCAGTAGATACCAAGACAGCAGGACCGACAACGGACGGGAACCCTGTAGATACCAAGACAGAAGGACCAACATCGGGAACCCTGTAGATACCAAGACAACAGGACCGACAACGGGAACCCTGTATATACCAAGACAACATGTCCGACAACAGGAACCCTGTAGATACCAAGACAGATTGACCACCCCCGGGACCCCTGTAGATACCAAGACAACAGGCCCGACAACGGGAACCCAGTAGATTCCAAGACAGCAGGACCGACAACGGGAACCCTGTAGATACCAAGACAACATGTCCGACAACGGGAACCC
>NW_018479921.1:0-2492 GCF_002113885.1 Mizuhopecten yessoensis | reverse complement strand
ACAACGGGAACCCAGTAGATACCAAGACAGCAGGACCGACAACGGGAACCCAGTAGATACCAAGACAACAGGACCGACAACGAGAACTCTGCAGAAACCAAGACAGCAGGACCAACATCGGGAACCCTGTAGATACCAAGACAGCAGGACCGACAACGGGAACCCTGTAGATACTAAGACAGCAGGACCAACAACGGGAACCCAGTAGATATCAAGACAGCAGGACCGACAACGGGAACCCAGTAGATACCAAGACAACAGGACCGACAACGGGAACTCTGCAGAAACCAAGACAGCAGGACCAACATCGGGAACCCAGTAGATACCAAGACAGCAGGACCAACAACGGGAACTCGTAGATACCAAGACAGCAGGAAGATAACCGGAACGTCTATAACGATTGACCTTAATATAGAATACCCTCATCAACATGCAACTTATCAGTTGGTAATTGCCAAGTGCTTATTGGTAATTATGATTTGCTTATTGTCATTAGATTAATGCCAATTTCATATTGCCGTTAGCTTTGTTTCTATCGTTGTTTCAATTGTTTTTTGTCACATGCTTATTGCCTTATTCTTGTTACTTTTGAGGAAAAAAATGATATTTAATAAAAGTCAATGATGGATTGGAAACTTCATACATACTTCACTCTTTTTGTTTGTCACATTTCCCCTATTGTATCCGTATTCATGAATAATCACCTGTATATCTGTATACAAAACTTAAATACTTCTTTTTCTTATTATCTACTGCTAATTTAACATTTGGTCTAGATGAAGAAGTGACAAATGGGTTGAGCTGAATTTGACTTCAAGTGTTAGATACAAATGATTAACGAACGCTCGACGACGGACTGAGACGGAAAGCAACAGCAACTAATGGTATATAGAGTCATTTAAGCTTAGTTGCTTCAGAGCAGGAACATATGTTGACATGTTTCCGCAAATTTGAAACTACTATTGTTACTACAGAGTACTGGTTGACACAAATAGTATAAGGAACAAGCTTGACCAGGGCAACAAAAGAAACCTTTGTACGACATTTTGGTTAAAATTGATTTGGTGGAATTCAAAATTTGTCAAAACTATCTTTGCCTATCAGACGAAATACGTCGGCTATTTTGGACCTTAATTCAACCCCGAATGATGAGAACAACCTTATTTGCCAAGGAAATTATGAATGATGTCATGGTTTGATACTATTGACCCATTGAAATAGAAATTGCAAAATATTTCAGTCATTCAGATAAAATGTGCTGGTGGCCATCTTTGATTGTGAATTAAAAGGAGCACCACTTGGTCATAACATA
Source organism: Mizuhopecten yessoensis (assembly GCF_002113885.1). Classification (NCBI taxonomy): domain Eukaryota; kingdom Metazoa; phylum Mollusca; class Bivalvia; order Pectinida; family Pectinidae; genus Mizuhopecten; species Mizuhopecten yessoensis. Next base: position 1,180 of record NW_018479921.1, on the reverse strand, counting down.
AGAGGCACACCCTTATTATTCTTTTATCAAAATCGGTCGAAAATGTCCCATTCAATCAAAGGCTCCGATGTGAAATTATTTTTTATAACGTCTTCTTAAAACTATTAAGCCTGGAGAAGGTCTTTACAAATTAGCCTCCATTTCCTCTAATTGAAGTAGTCTCTCTGCCACAGAGGAACCATTCCCTTCGCTTATATAACATTAATTCCTTTTTGTCCTATCTATTCCGTACTGAAAGGAAAAAACATTAACGCCTGACGGACAGAAGACGGACGCCGAGTCAAGGAATAAGCTTAACATAATATACAAGTCACGTGAGGTGAGACGGAAGATAGTAACTTATGTATGCCGCAAATAACTTTATTTATAATTCACTGTTCTGTTAATAGTTATTAGTTTTAACTATTTACAAATAAAAAACGGGCAATTAGCAAATGACTTGATCTAAATATATAGACATTAGCAAATAGCAATGAACAAATGGCAATAACCACACAAAAATAAGCAGTTGACATATGACAATTAGCAATCGATTGGTATTTGACAATAAGATATTGAGGAATTGGCAATAACTGCGGTTCTTCCATACCAATCAGCTACCTCCACTAAGTGTTTTCTGTACCACATGTGGCACCAGTCATATTGTATCCTTTCAAACGTAGTAAGTGTATGCCGATCATCCACTAACATAAGACAGACAAAACTTATCAATTAGCAGGACAGCCATCAGGTAATCATCAGGAACACAGACAATTTTCAGCGTAGATTGAAAATTATCTGAAAAAAATGCTTCATAGTAAGTGAAAGCATCCCCATTCCACAAGGAATCATGGTTTATAGTATTTGTATGTTTATATCATTTACTGACTTATCATCAAAGATAAAGTAATATCATACTACCAATGTATATCATAGACAGAATCACACTACCAATGTAGATAACAGTCAAAACTACACTACCAATGTAGATTACAAACAAAACTAGACTACAAATGTAGATCACAGACAAAACTAGACTACCAATGTAGATCACAGACAAAACTAGACTACCAATGTATATCATAGACAGAATCACACTACCAATGTAGATAACAGACAGAATTACATTACCAATGTATATCCCAGACATAGAATTACACTACCAATGTATATCACAGACAGAATCACACTACCAATGTAT
>NW_018479920.1:45844-128828 GCF_002113885.1 Mizuhopecten yessoensis | reverse complement strand
TATATATATATATATATATATTTGACCCCTGTGTCATTGAATATGGGTGAGGGTCATTTATTTAAACAACTTGGTAGCCATTCTTCCCAGCATGCTACAGACCCCGTCACTTTCATAGATATTGTGAATATGGCTATATTTAAAGTATTATAATAACAATACCGAATTTCTCAACAGTTCGAAAATTAATATTCAATGGGTTTGATAGCAATTCCATGCGTTTTTGTATATACAAATGGTTTACTCTTTAATATTTTGTTCCGTTTTCATAAATGCCGGATTAGGGAAATATGGGCAGTTATCCGCCATAGCTCTTTGTGAAAAAATATTTAATCACGACAACAATAAGATATTGTTCAGGTAGCGTCCCGATTCGGCCTTTTCATCCGCATTCGTCCCGATTCTCACGTTCTCAATCCAAATCTGGTCCGATTTCTATCTTCCGCATAGTAAAAAAAAAGACCGAATCTGTCCCGACAGCGTCCCGATTCTTCCGAACGCGACCCGACAAAGATTCGACAGATCTGGACGCAATCTGGACTTAATCGGCTAGAAACGGCAATGAAACATTTCTCCAAATCTTGCCCGTTCATCACGACAGCGTCCCGATCCACAGGACACCGTCAAAACACCGTCCAGGCAACACGGGATATTGTTACGATTTTGAACCGATACAGCAGAATCTGTCCCGACATAGTCACGATTGTAATTCGTCTAGACAAAATCGGCTGAGTTTCCCGAATGTTACGGGACGCACCTAGCTGTCGGGAGTGCTGGCTGACCTCTCTGGACCATTCCCGATCCGTAGGACTCTGTTACGAACATATACGACTGCGTTCAGACAATGATAGGACATTCCAGATCATTGAGGATAATAGTCAGACTTTTTCGCTTCTCGTGTCGTAGCGCTGTCTGATCTCAAACGGGAGCCATAATCGGCACTGTGTGAACGCAGCATAACTCAGTTAGCTTGTGACCAGAAGAAGTTTGGTGTCACCACTTTTATTTTATTACAAAAGGATGAGACAACAGACAGTGAGTGCTTATATTAGTCTTCTCCTGAATAAGTGAACGGTGTAGGTATGTTTCCACGTTCAGATACACCCTTTTTTTTTTTTTTTTTTTTTAAATATTCAGGCATGTGAACATTTCCTTAATTAAGTGATAAATATTTTTTTAAATGAATGGAACATTTTTTTTTATTTTTTTTTTGTTTTTTTGTTGTTTTTTTTGTTGTTTTTTTTATTATTTTTTCATTTTTTACAAGACAAGACAAAACATATATGACATTGTTCCTAAGTACATGATTGTTCATACATATTAAACAAAGATCATCATCATCATCATATAAGATATTATTATTAACACATAAGCAGATATTAAGCAAAAAATTGCCAATGTCATGTACATACATAAAGACATACACTGAGACACTGATGCAAAAACAATATATATAAACCTATGACATCAAACACACAAGAGAAAAACCAAATAAACTGAAACAGAAAAAACAACAACACACAAAACATTACAGGGGATGGGGAGCACTCCTAGGTCATTATATTTTAACTTAAGCCTGGCGAATTAAAATGTATGAAATATTTGATGATTATTATTACAGTGAGGAGACGATAAAGTACAATAGATGTATATATGTATAGAACAAATATGTCATATATATATATATATAGTCATATTATAATTGCATCCAGTTATCTATTTGATGGTTTAACTCATCCTTATTTATTAATTTATTCTGTTTATACACAAGGATCTTTTGTGCTTTTAATTCAAATTTTATATGGTTTTTGAGACTAGTCAGATTAAGGTCAATTTCTAGGCATTTAGTTTTATATATGTATTGTTTTATAAGTAGTATTATGATGTTTTCTATATAAAACTTTGTATGGTTATATGTATGTTTACCAAAAAGGAATTCTTGTTTTTCAAATCTTAGTGTAAGGTTTTTAGTTATAATATTTGTTTTCAGCTCGTCAATTAGCCTATCAATTTTTTCGCAATCCCATAGCATATGAACTATTGTTTCAGGGTGAATTTTACAGAAAGTGCAAAGGTTATTGTGTGATTTGCCAATTTTGAATAAAAATGTGTTTGTAGTGAGAATTCTGTGGTTTATTCTGTACTGTAGCCACTGTAGTTTGGAGTTGGTGGTGGTTTTAAAAGGACATTCATATATTTTTTTCCATGTTTCATCATCTATATTTTCATTTAATATCCATTTTCTTTGAGCAGTAGGTTTAACATTATTTTTAATTAATATTAAATATATGTCTTGTGCTCCTTTACTATTTTTAAGTATTAACTTAAGATTGATAGGTATATTTGGAAAGATAACTGTTTTTTCTGAAGTAAAAATGTGATGATTTTTTCTTATAAAATGATGCACAGCATTCTTTAGGCCTTGGTATGTCAAAAAATTAGTATTTATGTTATATTTTTCTTGAAATTCTTCAAAGTGGTAGAGTGATCCATCCTGTTTAATAATGTTATATACAAATTGTACTCCCTTTTTAAACCATGAATTTTTGAATGTAAATTTTCTGTCAATTTTAATTTCACTATTGAACCACAGAGGGTTTTCACGTATATTTGTATTGTATATATTGCTAGAGATAATAGTATTGTACCATGCTTCTAAGACATCTTTCCAAAAGAGGTTACTACAACGTTTAGATTCTTCTTTCAATTTTTCAAGCCCACAGTTAGCTAATGTTTCTTTATCAAAATAAGTTTCTAAAATAAGAGCCCAATTTCCTTCTTCTTTATATACCCGTCTTATCCATGTTGCTTTAAGAGCTGTTATAAAAGATTTTAAATGTATCATTTTCAGACCACCTTCTTCATAACTTTTAATTATCACATCTCTCTTTATTTTATCTGGTTTACCATTCCACAAAAATTCATACAGTACACTATTAATTTTTCTTATATATGTTTCATCAGGATTTGGTAGTGCTATAAATAAATGGTTAAACTGTGATATAAGTAGTGTTTTAATAACTGATATTTTACCTATTGGTGTAAGTACTCGTCTATTCCATGATGATATAAGAGATTTTAGTTTTATAAGTTTTTTTTCAAAATTCAGTTTTGTAATTCTGTGCAAGTCTACATCATAGTCTATCCCTAGCAAATTGAAAGTTGTACTTCCCCATTGTAAATTGCAATCTGTTGTGTAAGTGTTTCCACTATATTTTTTGCTGCCAATCCAAACTACCTGGGTCTTGGAGAAATTCATTTTTAATCCTGATAATTTTGCATAATAAGAGAGATCTTTTAAAGTTTCATCCAGAGATCTTTTAGAGCCATCTAAAATAACAGATGTATCATCTGCAAATTGTGATAACAGAATTTCATTATCCCGTACAAATATCCCCTTAATGTTATTGTTATTTCTTAAAAGTATCGATAAAATTTCTGCACATAATATAAAAATATAAGAAGATACAGGATCTCCTTGGCGACAGCCACGTTCTATGCTGAAAAAATGTGATAAGTTTCCCCCTATGTTTACTGCTGAGTGAATTTTTTGTTGAAACAGTTTTATCCAGTTAATTATAGTTGGGCCAAATTTGAAATATTTTAGGGTTTTTGCTATAAAGTTCCAAGAAACAGAATCAAAGGCTTTTTCAAAATCAATTAGAAGTATAAGTCCAGGAATATCATAGTCTTCTGTATATTGCATAACATCATATATTAAACGAGTATTTTCCCCTATGTATCTACCAGGAATAAAGCCAGTTTGGTTATTACTTATCAATTTGGTTATTATTGTTTTTAATCGTTCAGCTATTGCACCAGATGCCATTTTATAAATATTATTTAGAAGGGTAATTGGTCTCCAGTTTTTTAATTTGTTACGAGGTTTATCTCCTTTTGGGATGCAAGTAATAATTCCTTGTTTCTGTGTTTCTGATAGTTCAGATATAGTATAACCATAATTTATTGATCTAAGAATAAAATGCCCTAACTGTTTCCAAAATATTTTAAAAAATTCAACAGTGAAACCATCTGAACCAGGACTTTTATTATTTTTCATTTTTTTAAGGGTTTTTGCTAATTCATTCATAGTAATTGGACCTTCTAAACTTACTGACTCAAGGGGGGATAACTTTGGCACAATATATGTTCTTAAAAGTTCATTGAGATCAACATCCTGAAGTAACTGATTTTTCTTATATAAGTTTTCATAGTAGTTTTTAGTTTCCTTTAAGATTTCTGTTTGATCTAAAATTACAGTCCCATCCTCCATAGTTATATTAGGAATTATCTTACTAGTAAAGTTACGTGATTCTAGCCCACAGAAGTATTTTGTTGGTTTTTCACCTTCACTTATCCACTTGGCCCTTGACCGTATCATATTACCTGCTATCTTATGTTTTCTAATTTCTTCTAATTCTTTTTTCTTTTCATCTATGTTATTTAAATCTGTATTATTAGGAACTGTTTCTAAGTTTTTAATTTGATTTATGAGATCCTTTTCTCTTTCATTAGATTTTTTTTTCACATAGCTAGAGTATGAAATGGTTTTACCCCTTATTTCCATCATGAGAGTTTCCAAGAATAATTGATCATTTACAGTAAAGGTTATTTCATTTAAAGGAATTGCATTTAAATTATTTATGTTGTATACTGGTAAAGAGTATTGTTGTTTTATAATGTCTATAGTAGATTTGATGAGAGTTACATATTCTAAATCAAACAATAAAGAGTTATTAAATTTCCATAATCCCCTACCTTTTTGAAAGTTGTGAAAAGCTAAGTGTATGACAGAAATAGAGTGATCAGATCGGTAACTTGGTTCAATTACAGAAGATGTTAGACTTGGTAGTAAACTGTCAGATATTAATATGTAGTCTAACCGTGCTTGTTTAAGAGGAGTTTTCTTACGCCATGTATATCTTTTAATATTGGGGTTAAGTTCTCTGAAAGTATCTATAATTCCAAACTCGTCTTTGAACTCTATAACTTTATTTCTTGCATTTGGATTATTTATATGTTTGTAATTATCACAATCTAATTTCGGATCCATAGTAATATTAAAATCTCCACATAATATATATTTATTATTACCCAATTCTTCTATAATATTCATTAACTCCTCGAAAAATACTGGTTGGTCAGTGTTAGGTCCATATAGTGTTATCAAAGTAAGTTTCTCTCCCTGTATTTGAATATCAAGTGCTAGCATATTACCGTTAAAATCCTTTCTTACCTGTAAGACTTTATACTCGAAATTATTGTTAAAAAGTATTGCAGTTCCTCTAGAGTTAGAGTTAAAAGAGTTAAAAATACAGTCAAATCCCCAATTCGAACGAATAATTTTTTCCTTGTCGGCTGTAAAGTGAGTATCCTGTAGACAGTAAATATTGTACCTTTTCGCTTTTAAATAGGAAAACACATCTTTTTGTTTAACTAGATCCCCAAGACCCTGGCAGTTGGCAGATAGAATCGTTATGCTATCGACGACAGACGCAGCGCATGGTATAATAGTAATGACCTAGGCTTGCAGTACATATAAACACGAGGGGTAGTATACTCACACAAAACAAATATATACACAAAAGCGATAGTAGAGGTCCAAAAGTAGCAGGATGAAATCGAAACCCACCGTGTTTACACATGGCACACAACACTTTCCAGCTTCCTGTTAAGCGTCACAAAGATAAAGAATTTTGACGTGCGTTCGATACACATAACTGGAATATATTTAGAAATATAATACAAGTAACACATATTCAAAAGTAATAAGTTGATACCTTGACTTAAATCTAATAAATAGTTAATTGTGAACCATGTGTAAACACAATATCTACAAGTCATGAATATCATCACTCCGGTTCCCTCTTTCTTTAGCAGGAGCAGAGAAACAGGAAAGACAACTCAATCATGCTCACTACATAGAGTTGCCGTCCTTGCATCTGGTGGCTTATATTACCTTATCACGCAGGGACGGGAACCACGAGTATAGATTGTTATATTATATAGTGTAGCTTCAATTAATCAATATAAGGTTACAATTAATTAGTATTATACAGTACATGTCATACAGTTTCTAAAGCTTCGCAATGTACTCATAATATATATATGTGACGATCTTATATTTATTTGGATTACGTATGTAAAAATATCTTACCATATAGAGTAAAAATATGAAGTGAGATACTTGCTTACGACTCTCAGAACGGCAGTTAGATATACCCTTTAGTTGGTGTTGTTACACAGGTTATCACATACTATTGAATATACGATATTCATACCAGGAGTGGACACATTTGCTCTTATTTCTAAAAAAAAATAAAAAAAATCTTTGTATGCATACTGCATAGATATATATACACATGTATGTAAAGTCAGGTCATAAAATTATACGGTATTCCCGGAACAAGGGAAGGATAAATCTAAATTTAACAAGAGTTGTCGTCCCTTTAAGGAACAGGGAGGTAACTCCGGACATATACCGCTGCCAAACATGAATTGGCCAACATCATATAGTATCACGTGTTCGTCACAAAATTATAAGCACAAAGCAGTACTGTTCATAATGAAATAAGTATGGTACACAGTAATTGTCACTATAGTATGTATCATCCACGTCATACCAATATCTATTTGTATCGTATCTTTTTACTCTTATAAGCTATAATTACAGAAGATATTCAATCAATGGCTCGATTTCTTACATAATTATCCAATTATGTTTCATGTAAACTATGAGAAATATTGTATCAGGCTTACGTACGTATCTCAAAGTCATATATATGTGAAGTTTGAACAGCTTCTAGACTTGCTTAAGTCACCCGCTTGCTAATATTGCACGTGCATGAACACTGGTAACACACTGCGTAAACGTACGTTTATAGGAAGATATTTAGTAAACAAACTCATAATATATTCATAAATAAAGTGGTATTGAACAAGTAAGTAACTGGATATGCGATCAGAGACGTATATATTACATTTACGTAACGGGGACGAGAATCAATACATGAAGTATGGCGTTTACGCATGTGATATTCATATACAATGTATTATTTATACATATACACACACTATATAAGCTAATAACCGTGGTATATCTCGTGTGTTTTTCATATATATTTTAAATTGAGCACCTTCATATTACATATAAATACATAAATACACATTACAAACAGCTTACGATCGTGTTATAAACTTATTCAAGTTACATTTTATGAAGAAAATGGACTTTTTGAATTTTCGCCATGGATATTTTAATAACATACATTTGTACTATGGAATAATGTCAACAAAACCATGTACGCGTGTATAGTACAGCTACGCTTTGTAGTTAGGACATCATTTTACATTATATTTATGAATTGTTTTACCCTCCAAATGGCACTTGTGTTTTTATATATTATTTGAATACAAACAAATTATGCCGAAATACAAAATATTTTGGATTGTTGCGTCAGAATGAAAAGGGCAAATGACCTGTTATTATCGCAAAGACATTACAGAACATGCTGGAAAAATCATCGTCGAGGAAAGACTCATTTGTTTTAAATGAAGGACTGCAGCACTTAGTAATGAACGCAATATACGTATAAGACATGCAATTCGAAATTTATATGTAATTTTACCATTCCAAGGTGCAGGAAGAACAAGACCAAGAAGGTGCTTTAAACAAAAAAAAATGTAACGGCATGACGTAGGCAGTAGTAATGAAAATTAAATCCTTTTAAACTTGTTGGTATTGATTATACGATCCATCCGTATTTTATAAGTAGGTATGTAATAAAAGGAATCAAACATGCCTTTTTCAATATGACATCCAGTATCAACCCTCGACCAATATCAGCCCTCGGGCTGATATTAGAGTCTCGTGTTAATACTGAGTGTGCTATGAAAAAGGCATGTATTATTCTCGATTTTCATATTTGACCCATGTGACATTGAATATGGGTGAAGGTCATTTATTTGAACAAAATGATAGCCTTTCATCCCAGTTTGCTTCTGGCCAAATATCATCATTCTAGGCCTTTTGGTAAATAAGGAGAAGTTGTTTAAATTAAAGTATTGACGCCGGACAACGGACGGACGCCTGAAGCCGGGCCACGGCATACACTCACTTCTCCCTTCGGGCCAGTTGAGCTGATAAAAAATAAGTCGTGGAATGAACACGCGAGCGCGGGAGTTTGTATACTGATTACTTACCGTGGCAGGTTCTTGGTGCTCCGTGCGAGTTCGTATTAATCCGTGCCAGACCGTTCTAAATCGTGCTAACACGTAGTAAACTATACCGAACCGTAGCAATCCGTATCACTCCCCGTTGCCAACTAACTTAGACCCTATCCGTAGTCAAACCGTGGTGCATATTCCGGGGTCATTCGTGAGATTCCATCCGTAGTGGATCCGGATAGACGATCCGTGAATGTGAATGTGTGACCGGCGTAGAATCAGTTAACTGAGGACGCGGCGGACTTTTTTCCGAGGAAACCCTCTTCACATTGAAGAGATGGGTATTTTATATATTTGTAATTATGTTGAATAATGAGATAAACTGATATTTTGATAATATATATATATATATATTGAATACAACAGGTGTAATGTAGACATATTCAACTATCATAACTAATAATGAATGTGACTGGCTACGGCTAGGGATATGTTTGACATGTTTTATCTCATCGTGTGAGGGTATGAATGTTTGTACATTCTGTATCATTATGTATAGTTATATGATGTCTTCCATGTTATGATGAATACATCTCAAACATTTTTCCTCGCATGAAAAAAGATGGGACGGTCCGTATCATCCTACAGTTAAGCTCTCTAAACGAGTTTGTCGAACATCACCATTTTAAAATGGACACTTTAAAACCGGCCATTGTATTGATGAGAACAGATTGTTTCTTTACCTCAGTAGATTTAAAAGACGCTTATTATTCGATCTCGGTGGCTGAACGAGATAGATACTTTATGATAATTTACTGCGATGATCAATTATACCAGTTCACTTGTCTCTGGAATGGGTTGTCTTGTGCACCACGTGCATTCACAAAAAATCATGAAATGCGTGTTTTCTACATTACGAAAGTTAACATTCTATGCCATCATATATCGACGTTTTGTTATAGTACTTACATAATAGTTTTCTACTTTGTTCAGGTTATGAGTTGATAATTCCAGTAAACTGAATAGATTTCAGTCTGTTGTTAGGATCAAGTCGACAGTCGCCATGAAAAATAATACCGTTACCGAAAAATGGCGTGTTTGCTCGTAACAGTTGTAGAGAACAGCTCGCTTTGGATTTCAACAACGCAATTTTTAATTGTTTCCGACTTGTTAGATAGAAATCGATTGCGGGTAAAAACAACCGCGTTAAGAAGTGTTGGGTGATGATCAATGTTGACTGTAAATATAATGGTGTAATGCCATCACATAAAGTTGATTGTATGATTACCAAATTATATCATATAACGGGAAAATGGCATAATATAATGTATATTATGACAATGTCGCATCACGGAATATACGAATGTCATCACATAATGATGATAACATATCTTATCACTCTTTTTACAAGTGATTGGTAAGAAGTGCATCACGTGTTCACCGATAAAACCGATATTGTCTTGGGGAAATAATTCTTACATTACTGTTTTGAAATTTTAAAACAGTTGTAGCCTGTTAACCTCGGGTCAGGTATCGACCTCAGCCAAAGTCTATAATTGAATATTATAATTAAACTGTTTAATATGACAGCCATGACATTTCAACATATGAACAGCTTACTTGAACTTCCCTAAAACTTGGAATTTTGGACAACGATATAATTATACTCACCGTTTAAGCAACATTGACTCAATTTAAATGATACAAAATGAAATTACTAAATATTATCGCATATCATGCATAATGCATATCCCTATATTATCTTTCTGTGTGGCAACGTTCTATAGTCCTTCTATGAGAAGATTAATTTAACTGCAACTGTATGCAAACATAGCCTTCGCACTGCTGCTACGATTGCATGAATACACGCTCGGAAAATAGTTTTTTAAAACATTTTATCTGTGACACATGTTGCAGCTATACAAGTATACATCTATGGAGTTTTTTGTTTAAATTTATTCTCTGATCTACGTTTTTATGGCTGTCTCGGTTGAGGAAAATATATGGAACATTTTTTATGAAATAAATACCTGTACTTTGTTACATGGTAGACAGATTAAATGGGGAAATATCCTCTTTATCATTCATTTTTACCTGTTGTCTTCGTTTTTGGGGTCGCTTACAGAATAGTTTAAGCATGGAAACCCGAAATAAACGTCAATGATCTTTCAGCATGTTTTACTGTTCTGTTATTAAACTGATAGTTCGGTGATATTTTCTAGTTTACATTGAAGAGATAAAATTCCGGAAGTCAGTTATTTTTTTTGACACAAAATGTTGTTGATTGATGAATGGGTCGGCAGGAAATTGTACGTAATTAATCCTGTTTTAATATTTAAATGTAGATAAAACTACCAACCTTTTAAATTATTAAGTGTTGGCATTGTGAAAATTGGCAATTAGAAGGGATTACAAGTCAACTGTAAAATGCATATCGAATTATCTTAAAAGAAATAGGTAGTTGCTTTTACATATAATAATATAATGTGGTATGAAACCCGCTGCGTCTCAACTATTTTATACCAAGACTGTGTTTGTTTGTTAGGATGGATGGTTATACGTCCGCTTCACTACTGAGTAATTTGGATCGAACTCAGACGATATTTAGCCAGAAGTTATTTGTTTGTTTGAGTGTTTTACATCGGCTTCACTACCGAGTAATTCGGTTATTTAGCAGACAAAACATTTTCAGATAATCCACACCAGTAAATATACATACATTTGACGATGACGGTGACCTCACTAGATGTCTGACTCCCGTATTCGTTACTGGCCGTACACCTGTATTCGCCCGTCTGACCACGTTGTATGTTGTTGAGATGAAGACCTGACCCTGTTGTGTGGGACTGTCCATTCTTTGTCCATCTGTAGGTACAGACTGGGTTACAGTCAGACGAACACGTGACGGTAGAGATAGTTTGTCTTTCTGTTAAAGTGTAGGATGTAGCTGGTGGTGACAAACCCGCAGCTGATGGACCGTCTAAAATAATAAAATAATCACCATACATATTGTACGAGAAGTCTTTGCTTTTGTCCTATTTAATCTGTTTGCGGATATAATCCAATCTCATTCTTCATGGTCAATTTTGTCCACACACAGATGGCCCTCTCTACCTGTTATAGGTGTTCGCTGTTAATCTAAATAGAACAAATCATATTGCTTTTTGACATTTTGAAACCTAAACTGAACTGTTCTGTAACAATATCATTTTTAAGGAAAATTCATTATGTAACGTTTCCCCTATATTTTGCACCAGTCACACTAGATATTCCGGCGAGTATACTTACCTCAACGGGGTGGTTCAATATTCTAGTATAGATGCCAATATATACAGATAAGTTAATCTAGCTCTGAAACATTGCCTATGTCCGAGCAATCACTACTTGTGATCATGTACGTTTTGTACTAATAAATACATACTGGGGATATATACAAAGCATTGTTATTGTAACAGTAACTGCAAAAAGCCTATGTATAGAACAATAAAAAACCTATTACTAATCTACATTAGCGTTCCTTCCACTGATCGCTCAGAACGTGCTTATATGCAAACACGCGGTCGAACGCTCGCTGACCTCTCACTTCTCGACCACCCTTCCTGTTCTCTGGCGATAGCTCGGATAGCTCAGTACGGCATATGTCTCGCTACAATGTTAGCTCGGCAGCACTATATGTACCTATATTGTACAATCTATAGAACTCCTCTTTCTAACCTTGAGTTACCCTGACCATTCGGTGGTCCCTATAACTCCATATAGCCATCTAACGAGCTCTCACAGTGCCCTTGATCTATTAATGTAGCTGACTCGAAGCAACAGTATAGCTCGCCCTCGTAAGGTATGATACTTTCGATTGAGCGATCGTAATGGGTAACAGTCTTATTCAGACATACCCCGTCATTGAAATCTCGCTCTTTAGTATACTTACAACTAGCAGGTAATGGTTTGCTCTCTTGTAGCTTCCGACGCTGAATGGCGGTGCACGCTGGCCGAGTGGTCGTTGCCTTGACCGACAGGCCGATAGACAGTGGCCGGATGGCGATGCACGCGCGTTTTGGCCGGCTTATATACTCATAGGCCGCGCCCTAGCTGTCAATCACACGAGATTGTCCCCATCACCTAATTGTTTTGACCGGGGCTAGGTCACTGCCAGCTCTACTCTATGGTGTACATTGCACAGGAACACGACGGTTTACAAATAAAAACTACTCTGTAGATTCATCATAATAAGAATAACTTCTTATCATTTCTTCATTACTGTGTAGTTTTTGCAGAAATATTTTTTGCAAACGGACATTAACCTTATGACTTAAAAGTTTAAACATCTGACAGATGTGGAGTAACAACGCAAGTGAAGTGTTAAAATCATACGTCATTCTAATGTTAATTCAACATTAAATCAGGTTTGAAAATATAAAACTTCAACATAATGTCGCAACAATTTTGAATACTTTTACTATAAATGAATGGTCAGTTTAATATTATTATAGCGTTTAGGCTATTTCAAAATTATATCAAAATTCTTATCCTGTGAACATTGCCAACGTGTATCTGACGCTCAGTCCTATTGTGAAAAAGCATAATGTTATACTGAAATTCGAATTTTAAGTTGTATAAAGGTAAAAGCAAGAGATCCCAGAGGGATTTTGGCGCCCACCATTGTACAATCTTCATTTGTTTTATGTCAGTTCTCTTCCTTTCTCTTATCTGCTTTATCAGTTTGACTGTCCGCCATCTTAATCAATCTTTTTATCAACCTCAAAAGTACACATGCAAAACTCAGGACCGGGGGAATCTATATATCAAATTTGAGAAATATTCATCCAGTAAACTCTGAGAAAAGGCGATAACAAACTTAGTCTGCAACAAGATAGCCGGCCGATATGATTTGATATGCATAACAAAGAACAAGTGAAATTTGAGAAAGATCCCTCCAATACTTTTTGAGCAATAAGGTTTAACAACTAATACGCCCAAATTAAATATGACCACCTCACAGCCATCTTGTTTTATCAATCATCCCCAAGATTTGAAATGCGGAACAAGAAACCATTTGGACCATATACAATTTGAGAAAGACCCTCAAAAACTATCTGAAAAACAGCGCTAGTAAACTAGTTCCTAAATTCAAGATGGCTGCCTGTCTGTCATTTTGGTATTTTGATAAATCCCAAAAGACAATATGCATAACTATGGATCATGGGGAACTTTCATGCGAAATTTTAGAAAGATCCCTCCAGTTTATCACGACAAATAGCGCTAACAAACGTTAACTTTCAAATTAAATATTGCTGCCTGTCGGCCATTTTGGTTTCAATCCCAAAACACGATATGCATAACTAGGGATCATGGGGAACCTTTCAGTACTTTCTGAGAAATAGCGCTAACAAGAATTGTTGAACGGACGGAATGACAGACGGAATGACGGACAGACAACGGACTGCGAACGGATGGTGATTTGAATAGCCTAACATCTGATGATTGTGGGACACATATACTCATTATCAACGTTATTTAAAAAAAAAAAAAACACACACACACATTCAAAATAACGCGAATAACGCTTGTATACGTCTTTACAATGCAGTTTCCCTCAAATATAAATTTAAGTTAATCCCATAAACCAAAACAAATCAAGAAGCCTTGCTTGAATAGCGTATCTCTTATATTTTCTTTGACTAAACAGTGTTAAATGCTGATATAACTTACACATCACAGAAACAAATACACGTGTAGTTAACTCCCCGGCAACATTCCTAGCCGTACATATGTACGTCCCGTGTTCTGATCTGTCCAGTTGTCCCAGTGACAACACATCTGAGGCAGTAAAGATGGGGTTGTCAAGTTTTGTCCAGACAAAGGTACAGCCAGGTCTACAGTCAGCTGTACAGGTGATGTCCGGTAACGTGTCCCTCTCAGTTTTGGTGTAGTAAATGGCCGATGGGGACAGGGTAACAGTACCAGGACCATCTACAATACATTATAAACATTGTGTATTGGACAAGCAAGCCTTCTAACAATGAAGACAATATAAGGTTTATAATTTTTTGGAGCAATTTGCTCTTTTATCAAGACACAGAAAAAAATACACGGAAAAACACAGAACACTTACATTACATATAAACAAAATAGAAATATAATATGTGTGTGCAAACAATAACACAGACATTTTAACATATCGGGAGATTGAAGAGTAAAGAAAGATGCTGAAGCTGGACAAAAATGTCATCGATTTGTCAAGTGAAAGAAAATTCAAAATTCTTGAAATATAATTTATAATAGGTACATATCTGTAAATATCTATTCCTGCGAACTATTTATTGAGATGAGGGTAAGGTATTACAGTGTACAACTAAGTGACAAAAAAAAAGGTCGCACAATGACCCAGGGTAGACTAATATAATATATCACTCTTGTGCGATGTAGACAGAGATATCTCAACCAGAGGGTGAGACTTTTTTTTAGGTGCACCGTACTATCAGCAATGGCGCATTAATTTTGTGTAAAAAAATCCACAACGTAAATAAAAAAATAGCAGTCATAGTTACATTCAGATATTTAATACATTAAATGTAATTGTTGATAGTAATGTTAAATGTTCCTCCAATGATTGTTGTTCCTTGGAATATACTCGGGATTTCACATTCATTGGATTTAGGAACGCTTTCATGTTCGCACAAGGACATGCTGTTGTGCGCTATAGTCACACGTCTAATGTTTGTTGACTGTTCGTTTGACATCGGCCGATGTGAGGTTGGTGCACTAGACCCAGTGTGTCGTCCTATGTCCATGTGTACGGTTTAATTTGAGCGATTGGTCATTGAGAGAAGAGACGACATCCTATGTTTTTGTTTATTGTTGACTGTTCTGTAATTGTTCCAATACATGTGTGTACAAGTAATGATGTAATCGGTTTTGATAAAAGTGCACAGGTTCACAGGTCATGATGAAAGAACTGCGTTGTCTGTGACGTAATAGCGCGTGCCAGCTGTCTTGATCGAGGCAGATCAAATCAGGTTAATATTTTCCCTACCGAAACGGGAATGTACCTGTGAAGTGTGGGAGAAAGTAAGTTGAACTCCAGGCCTAAGTGACGTGACTCTTAACTCTTCTGGTCAGTCACAGTCGTCCAAGTCATGTTCGAGATGGGTTGTTTGCTACAGCATTTCAGCACTCTGCTCTTCAGCAATATTCGATCGTATACATACATGTATATGTTACTTTCTGTGTTCTGTATGCTTGTCATGAGAGATCACTCTCCAAATATGTATGTAATATTATGTATTATATTGATGTATACTTAAATACCGGAATAAAGCTGAATTGAATTGAATTGAATGTTGGTTAGTTTACCTGGCGTAATGCTCACTTTAAGCAGAGCGGCCAGAGCGAGGACAGCTATACCAATACAAATGTATACCTACCCAGCATAGAGATCGAGAGATGTAGCGGGCACTAAAGCCAAAAACAGTAAACGTACGTACCCGTGTATACAATATAAGTGTAATTCATTTAAGTGTCTATTGAATAATATATCTAATCAACGTAATATTTTTGTTTATTAGTAAAGTTAATATTTTGAAAGTCTCTGTACATTTATATTTCGGGCGTGGTCAATTTAGTAGACAAGCAATATCTAAGAAGCAAGTTTTTAATATGTGTGTGTATTGTTTTATTTATATAGTGTGCACTGTTCTGCCCCGGTCACACATTCAGGGAGCGGACACAAGATTAGCCAAGGATACGATCCAGCACCATTCGTGGCAATCTGTACTGGACGGTGCAGTCCGTGTCAAGTGATGTCGTAGTGAAAATCGGAGGTGTTAAATCTGCTTTATTTTGATATTTCCAGACATTTTTTTTTCTTCAGATTTTTACACTTTTGTTAATCCCAAAGTTATGAACACTTTAGACCCTGAATTTTTAACAACCTCATACAAGTTTTAGTAGAGCCAGTTAGTAAGCTGGTGGCTTCTATTTTAACCCAAATTCTGACCGCTGAGGTCCAGCCCAAGTTAGAAAAAGCGCTAACCGACATTGTCAAAACTGACAATTTAATTGGAAAATGTGCGAACAAAAAGGTCGATACAGTAGTAAACGACAAACTCTCTACCATGGAAAGACAAATCATACTCAACGAAAATTAGATTAAGGTGTTACTTGACAAAATTAACCAGCTTCAGACCAGCCGTAACGAGCATGCTGATATCTTAGATGAGCACGAGCAGTATTCCCGGCATACGTGCTTGGAATTAATCAACGTAAATGTTTCTAACGGTCAAGATGCTAACATCTTTGATCCCCTAGATGCCGTGATGGATATATATATAAAAAAAAATATCTGAATCTAAAAGCACAATATAGATCAATTTCACGATGCCATATTCTGGGCCCTATTTCAGAGGGAAATGTTTCGGCTATCGTCCGTTTTCTTCGGTATATTGAACATGAACGAACTCAATAGACTTAGACACGAACAAAAGATAAATTATTTCTGGACACGTGACGGACGGATATTTGCAAAAAAATCTCCAGACGACAGAAAGTTTATGGTATCTACATAGTAATTAACCCTTATTACCTTGAATATAAGTGAAGGTCATACATTTGAACAAACTTGGTAGCCCTTCATCCCAGCATGCTACTGACTTAATATCATCACCCTGGATACTTTGCTTATTCAGAAGTAGTTTTTTTTATATGTTTGACTTCTGTGTTATTGAATATGGGTGAAGGTCATTTATTTAAACAACTTGGTAGCTATTCTTCCCAGCATGCTACAGATCCCGTCACTTGCATAGATATTGTGAATATGGCTATATTTAAAGTATTATAATAACAATACCGAATTTCTCAACAGTTCGAAAATTCGTATTCAATGGGTTTTATAACTATTCTATGCATTTTTGCTACTAAAAATGATTTACTCTTTAATATTTTGTTCCGTTTTCATAAATGCCGGATTAGGGAAATATAGGCAGTTATCCGCCATAGGTCTTTGTGAAAAAGATATTTAATCACGACAACAATAAGATATTGTTCAGGTAGCGTCCCAATTCAGCCGTTTCCAGCCGAATTTGTCCCGATTCTCACGTTCTCAATCCGAATCTGATCCGATTTGTATCTTCTGCATGGTAAAAAACGAGCGAATCTGTCCCGACAGCGTCCCGATTCTCCCGAACGCGATCCGACAGAGATCAGACAGTGACCGAACAGTGAACAGACGCATTCGGCAAGATCTGGACGCAATCTGGACCTAATCGGCAAGAAACGGCAATGAAAAATGTCTCCAAATATTGCGCGTTCATCACTATAGCGTCCCGATCCACAGGACACCATCAAGACACCGTCCAGACAACACAGGATATTGTTACGATTTTGAACCGATACAGCAGAATCTGTCCCGACATTGTCACGATTGTAATCCGTCTAGACAAAATCGGCTGAGTTTCCCGAATGTTACGGGACGCACCTAACTGTCGGGAGTGCTGGCTGACCTCTCTGGATCATTCCCGATCCGTAGGTCTCTGTTACTAACGTATACGACTGCGTTCAGACAATAAAAGGACATTCCAGATCATTGAGGATAGTAATCCGACTTTTTCGCTTTTCGTGTCGTATCGCTGTCTGATCTCAAACGGGAGCCATACTCGGCACTGTGTGAACGCCGCATAACGCAGTTAGCTTGTGACCAGAAGAAGTTTGGTTTCAACAAATTTTATTGTATAACAAAAGGATGAGACAACAGGCAGTGAGTGCCTATATTGATCTTCTCCTGAAGAAGTGAACGGTGTAGGTATGTTTCCACGTTCAGATACACCTTTTTTTCTAAATATTTAGGCATGTGATAATTTTCCTTAATTAAGTGATACATATTTTTTAAATAAATGGAACATTTTATTGATATTCTAATAACATACTTTTTTATTTATCTTCTATGGAATAATGTCAACAAATCCCTGTACGCGTATACAGTACAGCTACGCTTTGTAGTTACAGAACACCATTTTACATTATAATTATGAATTGTTTTACCATCCAATTGGCACTTGCATTTTTATATATTATCTAAATACAAACAAATGATGCCGAAATACAAAATATATGGGAATGTTGCGTCAGAATTAAAAAAGGCAAAACAAAAAAATGACCTGTTATTATCGCAAAGATATTACAGAACATGCTGGAAAATTCATCGTCGAGGAAAGTCTCATTTCTTTTAAATGAAGGAGGACTGCAGCACAAAGTAAGGAACGCAGTACACGTGTAAGACATGCTTTTCGAAAACTATATGTAATTTTACCATTCCAAGGTGTGTGCTTTTTAAAAAAAAACATGTAACGGCATGACGTAGGCAGTAGTAATGAAAATTAAATCCTTTTAAACTTGTTGGTTATGATTATACGATCAATCCGTATTTTTTTAGTAGGTATGTACTAAACAGAATAAAACATGCCTTTTTCAATATCACATCCAGTATCAACCCTCGACCAATATCAGCTGATATTGGAGTCTCGTGTTGATACTGAGTGTGCTATGGAGAAAGGCATGTATTATTCTCTATTTACATATTTGACCCATGTGACATTGAATATGGGTGAAGGTCATTTATTTGAAGCCATGTGAGCTGATTCAAATTAAGTCGTGGAATGAACACGCGAGCGCGAGAGTTTGTATACTGATTACTTACCGTGGCAGGTCCGTGGTGCTCCATGCGAGTTCGTACTAATCCTTGCCTGACCGTTTTAATTCGTGCTAACCCGTACTAAACCATACCGAACCGTTGCAATCCGTATCACTCCCCGTTGTCAACTAACTTAAACCATATCTGTAGTCAAACCGTGGTGCATATTCTGGGGTCATCCGTGAGTTTCCATCCGTAGTGGATCCGGCTAGACGATCCGTGAATGTGAATGTGTGACCGGCGTAGAATCAGTTAAACTGAGGACGCGGCGGACTTTTTTCCGAGAAAACCTTCTTCACATTTTATATATTTGTAATTATGTTGAATAATGAGATAAACTGATATTTTTATAAAATATATAGATTGAATATCACAGTTGCAATGTAGACATATTCAACTATTATAACTAATAATTAATGTGACTGGCTACGACTAGGGATATGATTGGCATGTTTTATCTCATCGTGTGAGTGTATGAATGTTTGTATCATTATGTATAGTTATATGATGTCTTTCATGTTACAGGGTTTTATAAGTAATTGACCAGTAAACAACGAACCCGGGAGTTGTCGTATATCAAGAGTAAAGACGACTTTTACATCAAAATAAAATAAATGAGTTTCTTATTAATTCCTAAGTACTTTCACATCTTTACAGGGGATTTGGTTATTCAAGTTGACAGAACAACAACACGACCTAGAAAATGATGACGTCATAATAAATTATGACGTCATAATACTTCATATTACACCAAAACAAGCAATACACTTTGATGTCAACGTTTGCGGAAATACTAATTTGCAGTTACAACAGTTGGTATTTCGTTACAGACATGAGTATAGCAACATACTTTTCGAATGAATTTGTATTATGTATTCATGTGTAAAAGGGAGAGTAGAGTGATTCGACCGGGGATCGAACCTGCGATCCAATACTTCCTAGTCGGACGTTCTACCACTGAGCTAAAGGGAAGTTCCCCATAGCTCGAAGCTAGCAGTTGACAATTAAAATATGACATTCATAAAACAATATGAGCGGATTTTGATATATACTATTGATTCTCCTATCATCTTTATACAAATTTCATCGGGATTTATCTTTTGCACTAAAAGGATATATTTTAATATTGACAGTTAAAATCTGAGATTGTCACTTTTTGACACAACGAATTTAAAGTTCAAAACAACTGTCACAGATCATTGTATAAACAATATCCAACTCAAACATGTATAGCCATTCTGAAGTCAAACTATTATAGATGGATTCTTTTTTACAAACACAAACATGGTAAACTTACCGACCACGTTAAGTGTGTAGTCAGGACTGGTTACAACAGCGCCAAGTAGCCTTGCGTTGGTACGTTGACAATACCACACAGATCCATGGTCTCCTGTCTGTGGCTGTATGACCCACTGGAACACTGTACCATAGAGAGTCGAGGTGGTAGTACAGGAACAGACATCCGGGCTACAGAGGACATGAGTAGTAGTAGTAGTAGTGTTGTGGCACTGACCACCACTTACTTGTATACTACCTTGTATAGCAGTCAGGTCAGGGCGGCGGTACAACTGGACTTGGCTTGCTTCCTCTGGTACGTCACACTTCAGTGTAAACTCACTCCCGGGGATAGTGTACTCAGACGACCCGGTCAGTGTTACAGCATCTGTGTTACAAGGTAGTTTATAATGAAAAAAGGGACGTATTACAGACAAGATTTACCCTAGAGTTAAAAGGATCCATCGCATCATATCGTTTCCTCCCTTGGGTATAGGATCGAATCATTTTGGTTGACTGTATAGCGATACATTATAAAATTACTGAACTTAACACTAATTTCTTCACTAAAAAGTGTACATACTATTTTCAATTTCTTAAGTAAATATGTAGTCAACTGTGCAGTCATACCCAAAAGTTCTAAACTCCTATACAAATATATTTTCATAATATTAACCTTTTAAGACTATGACAAAACCCTGTAAAATCCTGCACTTACTCATTATGAAGTTGATTTTTTCAAGCAGAAACGTGTATCATGATACGTATCGTATCGTAGGCATCGTACCGCATTACGTATCGTATTGTGAGATGTACCTGTACGTATATATACGTATTCGTTAAATCATAGTATGATGCATACTTTCATGAACCCGCAAGTTATCTTGACTGTTGTCACCACATAGATTACTTCGCATAAAGTGGTTTAAGGTATGGGGTCAATGACCTTTACAACAATCATTATTTGCATATTTGTTAAGTTGTTCATTTATTGGTTTTACAAAAACTTAAGATTAAATTTGTGTGGTGTTTGGGTTCTTTTACAAAAGACGACAAGTACTAAATGCCTTCATTTCAGTGGGTAATTTATTTCTCCTATATGTGGTACCGGTGATCAACTGGTATTCTCATGATGGAAGGTTATATTTCTGTATGTAATCTGGGAGTATGTCGATGTTGCCTATAGGTTAAATGATTAAAAACGTAAGGATAAAGAAGCGAAGAAAACATTAACGCGGGAAATATCACGCAATGCGACAGGTGTCAGAGGTCAGTTTGTCACTGGTCAAACAGGTATACAATAGCATACACAATTATGCCACACTCACATTCATTCCAATCAAAACGAAAGTAACATACGAGACTAGGCGACAGCGATTGCGGATGCGGAGCTCGGATTACAAATACAAAGCTACGACACAACATTATACAAAGTAATGCTGATTAGACTCAATATAGTTTAACTGATTCTTATGAAAATAAAGAATTGAAATAAATTGACAAATGTAGAAGGGTGCCACGTTTGTTTCCGTCTGATACTTACATACATAAAAATGCATACATGGAAAGAACAAAATCAAACAAACAGTATATTTTTGAAAATGCATATCTTTTCGGCTGGCTGGAAAACAAATGTACGGTGTATCAGTGTACAGTGTATCAGTGTACGGTGTATCAGTGTACAGTGTATCAGTTTATCACATGCCTATGCAATCTTACGATAGTAATACATCATTTTGTCAGATGTGCTTCCTGTCTGCTTGTATCACACATGTGCGATACAAGATCCTGTATCACCACAGTAGCCGGAACTACTTTTTGGGGGAATTCCCTCTACTGACACCGCTAAAATCTAGCCACTGGTATATTTTCCGTAGCAACTATCACAGGTGGAACATTCAACATAAACTTCCAAATATCGTCACAGTCGCGTACAACATTCACATTCATCAACTCCAACGAAATACCGACCAATTGTTGACTCAGATGATGAAGATTTTATCTAGATTTCTTGTGTTTTCTGACCTTGGCGCGTGCTGTGACGTTGCGAGACTTTGTGAGAATTTATAATGATCGATATTTAAACTTATATGAATACACGAAACGTTATGCCATTAAATGTGTTGCATTTGAATTATTCTTTGTTATTTTGTATTTAACCATTAATATTTAAAATGTTGTACACCCAAAGGTACAGTTCAGTCTCAAAACGGCTCTTATCATTCACAGGTCCTGTGAACCATGCAATGACTTTTTTTAAAGCCATGTAGTGATTTATTTTGTTTTCTATATCTCAGAATTATAAAAAAAAAAAAAAACTTTAATTATACAAGAATGTATTAAATAAAAATGAAAAATGCATTATCATAAAAAACACCAAGAAAATGCTTTTTTTAATAAAACACAAGTTTCTTATAAAAAAAATCCTGGCATTGCGTCGACCTGTGTGCCGATGGAAAACGACAAAAAGAGGAAAAACATAAATCTGCATTTAGTCATATCAGATAAAATTCCCAATTACCATGGCTACAATAGGGTTAAGTCATGTGATAAAAGCAAAACCACTCATATGTGTTGTTTTGCCTATGTATCAATGTACAGTGTATATGTCATAGACTCGTATGCGTGTGAAGCGCACTCGTGATATATTACTCCGCCACCACAAACTAATGCTATCCGAGTACTCAGATCAACACATATGTGTTGTTTTGACTATGTATCAGTGTAAGTGTATCAGTGTAAGTGTATCAGTGTAAGTGTACCAGTAGTGTATCAGTGTATCAGTGTATCAGTAGTGTATCAGTGTACAGTGTATATGTGTACAGTATATCAGTGTACAGTGTATCAGTGTACAGTATATCAGTGTACAGTGTATCAGTGTACATTACATCAGTAGTGTGTCAGTGTAAGTGTATCAGTGTAAGTGTATCAGTAGTGTATCAGTGTACAGTGTATCAGTAGTGTATCAGTATACAGTGTATCAGTGTGCAGTGTATCAGTACACGGTGTATCAGTAGTTTATCAGTGTAGAGTATATCAGTGTACAGTATATCAGTGTACAGTGTATCAGTATACAGTGTGTCAGTGTATAGTATATCAGTGTACAGTGTATCAGTGTACAGTGTATCAGTAGTGTATCAGTGTACATTGTATCAGTGTACAGTGTATCATTAGTGTATCAGTGCACAGCATATCAGTGTACAGTGTATCAGTAGTGTATCAGTGTACAGTGTATCAGTGTGCATTACATCACTAGTGTGTCAGTGTAAGTGTATCAGTAGTGTATCAGTGTACAGTGTATCAGTGTATAGTGTATCAGTAATGTATCAGTATACAGTGTATCAGTGTGCAGTGTATCAGTGCAAAGTGTATCAGTAGTTTATCAGTGTAGAGTATATCAGTGTAGAGTATATCAGTGTACAGTGTATCAGTGTACAGTGTATCAGTGTACAGTGTATCATTATTGTATCAGTGTACAGTGTAGCATTAGTGTATCAGTGTACAATGCATTATTGTACAGTGTATCAGTGTGCAGTGTATCAGTGTACAGTGTATCAATAGTGTATCAGTGTACATTGAATCAGTGCATATTGTATCAGTAGTGTATCAGTATACAGTATGTCAGTGTATAGTGTATCAGTGTATATTGTATCAGTGTACAGTGTATTAGTAGTGTATCAGTGTACATTGTATCAATGTACAGTGTATCAGTAGTGTATCAGTGTACAGTGTATCATTGTACAGTGTATCATTGTATAGTGTATCAGTAGTGTATTAGTATACAGTGTATCAGTGTGCAGTGTATCAGTGTACAGTGTATAAGTAGTGTATCAGTGTACAGTGTATCAGTGTACATTGTATCAGTAGTGTATCAGTGTAAGTGTATCATTGCACAGTGTATCAGTGGTGTATCAGTGTACAGTGTATCAGTGTACAGTGTATCAGTGTGCAGTGTATCAGTAGTGTATCAGTAGTGCATCAGTAGTGTATCAGTGTAAGTGTATACGGGTACATTGTATCAGTGTATCAGTTTACAGTGTATCAGTGTACAGTGTATTAGTGTACAGTGTATCAGTACTGTATCAATATACAGTGTATCAGTGTTCAGTGTATCAGTAGTGTATCAGTGTACAGTGTATCAGTGTATAGCGTATCAGTAGTGTATCAGTATACAGTGTATGATTGTTCAGTGTATCAGTAGTGTATCAGTGTAAGTATATCAGTGTAAGTGTATCAGTGTACAATGTATCAGTAGTATCAGTGTACAGTGTATCAGTAGTGTATCAGTGTACATTGAATCAGTGCATATTGTATCAGTAGTGTATCAGTATACAGTGTATGATTGTTCAGTGTATCAGTAGTGTATCAGTGTAAGTATATCAGTGTAAGTGTATCAGTGTACAATGTATCAGTAATATCAGTGTACAGTGTATCAGTAGTGTATCAGTGTACATTGAATCAGTGTATAGTGTATCAGTATATAGTGTATCAGTGTACAGTGTATTAGTAGTGTATCAGTGTACATTGTATCAGTGTATAGTGTATCAGTAGTGTATCAGTGTACAGTGTATCAGTAGTGTATCAGTGTACAGTGTATCATTGTACAGTGTATCAGTGTATAGTGTATCAGTGTACATTGTATCAGTAGTGTATCAGAAGTGCATCAGTAGTGTATCAGTGTAAGTGTATACGGGTACATTGTATCAGTGTACAGTGTATCAGTGTACAGTGTATTAGTGTAAGTGTACCAGTAGTGTATCAGTGTATCAGAAGTGTATCAGTGTACAGTGTATCAGTGTACATTACATCACTAGTGTGTCAGTATAAGTGTATCAGTAGTGTATCAGTGTACAGTGTATCAGTGTATAGTGTATCAGTAATGTATCAATATACAGTGTATCCGTGTTCAGTATATCAGTAGTGTATCATTCTATACTGTATCATTGTGCAGTGTATCAGTGTACATTGTATCAGTAGTGTATCAGTGTAAGTATATCAGTGTTAGTGTATCAGTGTAAGGTGTATGAATAGTGTATCAGTGTACAGTGTATCAGTGTAAGTGTATCAGTGTAAGTGTACCAGTAGTGTATCAGTGTATCAGAAGTGTATCAGTGTACAGTGTATCAGTGTACATTACATCACTAGTGTGTCAGTATAAGTGTATCAGTAGTGTATCAGTGTACAGTGTATCAGTGTATAGTGTATCAGTAATGTATCAGTATACAGTGTATCAGTGTGCAGTGTATCAGTGCAAAGTGTATCAGTAGTTTATCAGTGTAGAGTATATCAGTGTACAGTGTATCATTGTACAGTGTATCAGTGTACAGTGTATCGGTGTACAGTGTATCATTAGTGTATCAGTGTACAGTGTAGCATTAGTGTATCAGTGTACATTGCATTAGTGTACAGTGTATCAGTGTGCAGTGTATCAGTGTACAGTGTATCAATAGTGTATCAGTGTACATTGAATCAGTGCATATTGTATCAGTAGTTCATCAGTATACAGTATATCAGTGTATAGTGTATCAGTGTATAGTGTATCAGTGTACAGTGTATTAGTAGTGTATCAGTGTACATTGTATCACTGTACATTGTATCAGTAGTGTATCAGTGTACATTGTATCAATGTACAGTGTATCAGTAGTGTATCAGTGTACAGTGTATCATTGTACAGTGTATCAGTGTATAGTGTATCAGTAGTGTATTAGTATACAGTGTATCAGTGTACAGTGTATAAGTAGTGTATCAGTGTACAGTGTATCAGTGTACATTGTATCAGTAGTGTATCAGTGTAAGTGTATCATTGCACAGTGTATCAGTGGTGTATCAGTATACAGTGTATCAGTGTACAGTGTATCAGTGTGCAGTGTATCAGTAGTGTATCAGTAGTGCATCAGTAGTGTATCAGTGTAAGTGTATACGGGTACATTGTATCAGTGTATCAGTTTACAGTGTATCAGTGTACAGTGTATTAGTGTACAGTGTATCAGTACTGTATCAATATACAGTGTATCAGTGTTCAGTGTATCAGTAGTGTATCAGTATACAGTGTATCATTGTGCAGTGTATCAGTAGTGTATCAGTGTAAGTATATCAGTGTAAGTGCATCAGTGTACAATGTATCAGTAGTATCAGTGTATAGTGTATCAGTAGTGTATCAGTGTTCATTGAATCAGTGCATATTGTATCAGTAGTGTATCAGTATACAGTATATCAGTGTATAGTGTATCAGTGTACAGTGTATCAGTGCACTGATACACTGTACACTGTACACTGTACATTGTATCAGTGTATCAGTATACAGTGTATCATTGTGCAGTTTATCAGGAGTGTATCAGGGTAAGTATATCAGTGTAAGTGCATCAGTGTACAATGTATCAGTAGTATCAGTGTATATTGTATCAGTAGTGTATCAGTATACAGTGTATCATTGTGCAGTGGATCAGTAGTGTATCAGTGTAAGTGTATACGGGTACATTGTATCAGTGTATCAGTGTACAGTGTATCAGTGCACAGTGTATTAGTGTACAGTGTATCAGTACTTATCAATATACAGTGTATCCGTGTTCAGTATATCAGTAGTGTATCATTGTATAGTGTATCACTGTGCAGTGTATCAGTGTACATTGTATCAGTAGTGTATCAGTGTAAGTATATCAGTGTTAGTGTATCAGTGTAAGGTGTATGAATAGTGTATCAGTGTACAGTGTATCAGTGTAAGTGTATCAGTGTAAGTGTACCAGTAGTGTATCAGTGTATCAGAAGTGTATCAGTGTACAGTGTATCAGTATACATTACATCACTAGTGTGTCAGTGTAAGTGTATCAGTAGTGTATCAGTATACAGTGTATCAGTGTGCAGTGTATCAGTGTACAGTGTAGCATTAGTGTATCAGTGTCCAGTGCATTAGTGTACAGTGTATCAGTACTGCATCAATATACAGTGTATCAGTGTTCAGTTTATCAGTAGTGTATCAGTGTAAGTGTAACATTGCACCGTGTATCAGTGGTGTATCAGTACAGTGTATTAGTAGTGTATCATTGTACAGTGTACCAGTGTATACTGTATCAGTAGTGTATTAGTATATAGTGTATCATTGTGCAGTGTATTAGTGTACAGTGTATCAGGACTGTATCAATATACAGTGTATCAGTGTTCAGGGTATCAGTAGTGTATCAGTGTACGTGTAACATTGCACAGTGTATCAGTGGTGTATCAGTACAGTGTATTAGTAGTGTATCATTGTACATTGTATCACTGTACAGTGTCCCAGCAGCCCATCAGTGTACAGTGTATCATTATACAGTGTATCAGTGTATACTGTATCAGTAGTGTATCAGTGTAAGTGTAACATTGCACCGTGTATCAGTGGTGTATCAGTACAGTGTATTAGTAGTGTATCAGTGTACATTGAATCAGTGCATATTGTATCAGTAGTGTATCAGTAGTGCATCAAGTGTACAGTGTATCAGTGTAAGTGCATCAGTGTACAATGTATCAGTAGTATCAGTGTACAGCGTATCAATAGTGTATCAGTGTACAATGTATCAGTAGAATCAGTGTACAGTGTATCAGTATACATTACATCACTAGCGTGTCAGTGTAAGTGTATCAGTAGTGTTTCAGTGTACAGTGTATCAGTGTATACTGTATCACTAGTGTATTAGTATACAGTGTGTCATTGTGCAGTGTATCAGTGTGCAGTGTGTCAGTTCAAAGTGTATCAGTAGTTTATCAGTGTAGAGTATATCAGTCTACAGTGTATCAGTGTACAGTGAATAAGTAGTGTATCAGTGTACAGTCTATCAGTGTATAGTGTATCAGTGTGTAGTGTATCATTGTACAGTGTATCAGTGGATAGTGTATCAGTAGTGTATTAGTATACCGTGTATCATTGTGCAGTGTATCAGTGCACAGTGTATTAGTGTACAGTGTATCAGTACTGCATCAATATACAGTGTATCAGTGTTCAGTTTATCAGTAGTGTATCAGTGTAGAGTGTATCAGTGTATAGCGTATCAGTAATGTATAAGTATACAGTGTATCAGTGTGTAGTGTATCATTGTACAGTGTATCTGTACAGTGTATCAGTACTGTATCAATATACAGTGTATCAGTGTTCAGGGTATCAGTAGTGTATCAGTGTAGAGTGTATCAGTGTATAGCGTATCAGTAATGTATAAGTATACAGTGTATCAGTGTGCAGTGTGTCAGTTCAAAGTGTATCAGTAGTTTATTAGTGTAGAGTATATCAGTGTAAAGTGTATCAGTGTACAGTGTATTAGTGTACAGTGTATCATTGTGCAGTGTATTAGTGTACAGTGTATCAGTACTGCATCAATATACAGTGTATCAGTGTTCAGGGTATCAGTAGTGTATCAGTGTAAGTATATCAGTGTAAGTGCATCAGTGTACAATGTATCAGTAGTATCAGTGTACAGCGTATCAATAGTGTATCAGTGTACAATGTATCAGTAGTATCAGTGTACAGTGTATCAGTGTACATTGTATCAGTTTTGTATCACTGTACAGTGTATCAGTGTACAGTGTATCAGTGATCATATTCAAATAAACAGAAGTTAGATACCAGTGGTTTCACTTTTCATTGTCAATCTACGGTGAACATTTCACCGTAGTTTATGAGATGTGTACGGCTTGCTGACAAAAACAGTTATTTTTAAGCAGTTTTGTAAGTTACTCGATCCAAAGTAAGAAATTATTATTTGCCCATCACTAATATCATTTCGTCCTTCAAATACAACAATTCCCAGTTGTTATATGACTGATATGGCGAAAAAAACGGCACTGGATTTGCTACGGTTAACTTAAAGTTTCTATGACCTATACCATCAACGTGGCCGATAAGGGTTAAAATAGATCCAATGTTGGTGTTGCTAGTTGTGCAATTTCAACGGCGTAGAATAGCGCGGATAGGTTTTCTTTGTTGCCATGGGTACGTTGGAGTTCACGTTATTGAACGTTACACCGGCGATCCCAAACATCTCTATTATAGGCAGTTTATTGTTAATGGACCGTTCCGTCAGGAAACTGGTCACTTGCATGCAATACTTTTTTTTTTAAACGGCAACATACCATTAGTCCGTTCTAGTTTATCCATAGCAGTTCATGGACTACCTATCAAAGTGCTTCCCTAAAGCAATACATGAAGCGCATGTGTCTATGTTTGCTAACTTTCGAGTGTCTGAAGAGAATGTATATCATCTTTACAACCTCTGTCACTGTTATGTTGTTGTACAGAGGATTCAGACCCAGGCATTGTATGACAAACTGTATTACGATTGTAAACACACATAGCACATGTTGTTACATTGGAGCCATCTTGGAGAATCCCCACCGGAAACGAGGTTGTCGACATAGTTCATATCAGAATGCATAACGCCTACTGTAGTCTGTTTCACATATGTAGTACATATGTATGTATAACTCCACAGTCACTGACAAGGCCTTTTTGCGTAAAGGTTTCTTTTGTTCCAACCAGGCAGCAAGGCGAAGATTAAAATATAACAATATATTGTATAGGTTGTTGATAGCAGTGTAACGATTTGAAGAACTTGTAATTCCTTCTTTTTACAAATTGTGTGTCAAGATGATATGAAAACATTCTCAGTTTATAGGAAATAGCCTGTCTACATACGCTCTATGTTTCAAGATAAATATATTTATCACATAATGTACTGTGTTATCCAGTGAATATACTCGTGTATTATTTCTTTTGCGTATTAAACCATGTAATATGACCTATCAGCCATGTGATTGGTTCTAAGTTTAAATTGTTTCAATTGCGAGGTCACGCCTAGGACATGTACATGACGTCACAAACTTACGCACTTGAGTCAAAATGGCAGTTTTTTACATTTCAAAGTTGCATCAAAATCGCCGTTTTACACGAATAAATGCCACAAATCTTGACTATGTGAAAACAATGATCTTACACTCGTTTTCATTTCATATGAAAGTTATGAAACTCGTCACGAATTTTTCATTTTAGCTCGCCAGAGGCTCGTTAAATTGAAAATGCTTAGACTTGTTTCAAAAATCTCATATGAAATAGAAATTCATGTAAGATCCTTTATATATATAAAACAAAAGACAAGAGTTTATTCATTCATGTTGACAGAACAACAACACAACACAGAAAGTGATGACATCATGATGCATTGTGACATCACAATACAACCTACCAAAATTGACACCAAAACTAACAATGCACTTTAACGTCAACATTTTAGGAACAAAAAGTACGGTGTTACAAAACTAGATATGTGTTTATAAAGCTAGAGGCATGAGTATAGCAACATATATTCATGCAACAATCTGTGCTGTTAGAACAATTTAAACCAGGTTTTAATATATCGATTAACATTGATTATTTTGACTCTCGCTGTACAGTGTCTTCTGTAGCTTGATATAAAGGAACTACTTGGAACTTATAATTTGCACCAGGATGTATTTGCTTATCAACAGGTAAAAATCAAGGATGGCCACTTTTTGTCTGTAGTCTATGAAGTGTCATACGTTGACATAATTCACAACAAGTTTGTCCAATGTAAAATTCAGAACAATTTGCAGAGATCATTGCATAAACAACATTCCGAGATAAACAGTTACTTTATTTTTTTTCCATTTTTGAATATAAATTCTTCAACAATAATACTACCAAAACCACACCTTCTGATGTTACAATAGACATATATATATCTACATCAGTACCATCTTTTAATTTAACAATACAAAATTATCTATTTAAATCAGTACCCTTTTCAGATGTAACAATACACTGGTATATTTACATCAGTACCGTTTTATGATGTTCAATAGAGATTTTCGGCGGTAATTCTAGCGCTGCTTAACTAAGGACTCATTTAAAACTGAGTAGACTGGAACAAGAGGAGTAAAGTATCTTGCTCAAAGATACAACACAGAGCCGTGCCGTGACTCGAACCCGCAACCCTTCGGTCACGAGCCCGGCGTCCTACCACTAGATACACAGGTATATATCTACATCAGTGCACTCTTCTTATGGTACAATAGACAGGTATATGTCTACATCAGTATCATTTTCTTTTGTAACACTTAACAGGTATAAATCTACATCAGTATCATTTTCTGATATAACAATACACAGATATTTATCGACACCAGTAGCATTTTCTGATGTTAAAATACACTGGTATATATCTGCTGTAAATATTGTACATTTTATCATACATAGTATCTTGACCATATGTAAGATAAGCTTCATGCTCAATATATTATCAAGAATAAATAAAGCCTTCAGTATCTACACCAGTACTTATTTTGTATTGTAACAGTAGAGAGGTATATGTTACGATATACAGGTATATATCTACATCAGAACCATCTTCTGATATCACAATAGAGCGGTACATATTTCCATCAGTACCATTTGCTGATGTTACAATACACAGGTATATATCTACATCACTACAAATGTTTAATGTTACAAAAACAGGTATATATCTACATCAGTATAACCTTCTTATGTTACAATAAACAGGTATATACCTACATCAGTACCATTTTCTGATGTAACAACACATATGTATATCTATACATCAGTACCACCTTCTGATGTTACAATAAACATGTATATATCTACATCAGTACCCTTTTCTGATGTTACAAGAGGTCCAGAGGGCCTGTATCGCTCACCTGGATATCTAAGCAAGCATGGCAAAACATTCTCCAAATGAGATCCAAGGGAATATGCCAGACCCCAAGGCCAATCATTGTAGCATATCTGTATTAGATTTTTCATGTCCAGCAATGTTATGTATGGTTATGGGGTAGGGATCTCAACTGTTTCCAAGCTGTGACTAAGAAACTAGGTCCATATGGGTTAGGTCAGACCACAGGGTCTATTCTAATATAATGACTGCATTCTTCTCTTTATACTCAGCAATTGTATATATGGTTATATGGTGGGGATCTCAAACATTTCCAAGTAATAGACTTTGTTTGCCCCACTCCTTATCCCGAGGGGTCAGCCCCACCATTTGTACAATTTTGAATCCCTGCCTCCTATGAAGACTTCCGACCAAATATGATCGATATCCATGGCATAGTTCTACAGAAGAAGTCGTTTATAGTAATATAGCCCAACCATTTGTACAATTTTGAATCCCCACCATCTAGGGATGCTTCCAGTCAAATATGGTTGATATATATCTCTTAATTCCAGAGGAGAAGTCGTTTGTAGCAATATAGCCAAATTATCCCCTTTTGGCCCCGCCCCTCAACCCTCTGGAGGGTCAGCCCAAACATTTGTACAATTTTGAATCTCCACCATCTAGGGATGCTTCCAGTCAAATATGGTTGATATCCATCTCTTAGTTCCAGAGGAGAAGTCGCTTAAAGCAATATAGCCACATTGCCCCCTTTTTGCCCCGACCCTCAGCCCCCTAGGGAGTCAGCCCCACCATTTGTACAATTCTGAATCCCCACCACCTAGGGATGCTTCCAGTCAAATTTAGTTAAATTTCAATCAGTGGTTAAGAAGAAGAAGTCGTTTAATGAAATTGTTGACGGACGGACGACGACGGACGGACGGAGGACACGGTATGGCATAAGCTCACCTTGGTACTTAGGACCAGGTGAGTTAAAATTAACAGGTATATATATACATCAGTACCATCTTTTGATGTGACAATACACAGTTTATATATCTACATCAGAACCATCGACTAATATTACAATGAACAGGGATATATCTACATCAGTACTATTGCTGTTGTTATAATAGACAGGTACATATCTACATCAGTACAGTTTTCTAATTTCATGATAGACAGGTATATGTCTACATCAGTGCCATGTTCTGACGTCACAACAAACAGGTATACATATACATCAGTACCATCTTGTGATGTCACAATTGACGGGTATATATCTACATCAGTACCATATTCTTATGTCACAATAGACATGTATATATATACAGTGCAGTAAATACCATAATGCAACAAAGATACCTGAAGATTTGAAATGAAATGAAAAAGTGCATGTACGCTCATGACCTCAATGACAAGCATCGAAGACTATAGAAGCGCACAAGGCAAAGAATATGTATCCAGAAAATATCTCCTTGCAATGGTTATTCAGTTTTAAGATTATGCATTTTACCCTCTAATCGCTTCTTAAGGAGTATGTCAGACATTGTTTCGTATCAAGCTATTGCATTAATATTGCGATTACTCGTGATGTTTACTGGTAACTAGATGTCAAACAGAACTTCTCTCCGTGCCATGTATACGCTAGCTGAACGACTGACTCCTTTTTGCTAAGTGTGACCATATATATAGTATTCAACAGTTGGGTGAATCTGATGTAAAGCAAAAGGCTATGAGTTTCAAGGCTTTCTACCATATTGTTCAGTTTTACTAAATATCAACATATCGGTGACTAAAGGTCATAGGTAAAAGCGGTCATCATTATCAATGTATGACATACATGGTTTTAATTATCCCAAAAAAACAATATGAAAGTTATCAAATGTCATAAATCAATCGAAATGTTCATATAATTGATTCCACATTAACATAAATGGACATATGCTTTACTACTATAAAGGATATAATCTTTCGGTTTTGGATATTTGGCTGCCAATACTTATGAGGTAAGACAGAAAGGGTTATGCTTACTATGTGCATCGATCTATACTTTTTTTGAGAAGGAATCGGACAAAAATTGGTGCAAGCGCGGAGACAATAAGCTGGGTATGCATATCATTATTCAACTAATGTGTCATGTTGCACTACATGTTACCTATGTGTTGATTACTTGCAATACATTGTAGCACACACATTATGAACATGTACTCTAGAAACGTAATAATCCGGTAATATGAAGATCAACATATTGAACTTTAATACAGGTACAATACATGCAATACGAAATTAAATTAAAAAAAAACACATAACTTACCTGACGATGACAGGAATACGAGCAGTAGAAATAACATGTCGGGCTAATTATCCGTCATGTAATTACATTATATAAGCCGTACTCCGTGAGATACCGATGTTGTATTTCACAAACACAAATAATTAACTCTGTAAAAACATATCATGTCAAATACGGGCTCCAAACTTCCTTGTCCGTATGACTCGATTACACATAATACGTAAAAATTTGGTCGTGTGTATACATGTGTGTACAGCTACCAAGTATATCCTTGTATCATATATATTATTAAATGGGGGAAGACACGCTATGAGCCCTACATGACCTATATAATTATATATAGTTGTTTATAGAGTTTATAAATCTAAAACAAAATCTGCTAATAGTCTAGTTGACATCACTCGAAAATGAGTTCAATTCAATTCCAAAAAGTGCGCTATGTAGCTGTACACAAGTACGGACGAAGATAGACCGAAGTCTGTGGTAAGTCCCATAACACTTATATGAAATATAGCCAGTACGGTTTGTAAACTTCATTTTTCTTGTCAAAAACATTAGATATTTCCTTCTGACCTGGCAACGAATCGAATAATATATCGCGTTACGGTACATACATGTTTATATGCAATGAAAAACGCACTGCAGATTATCCAATATAAAGAATGAAAACTAATACTATTCCTGTACACAAAAGCAAATTAAAGAAAATAACCTAATAGATGAAATTTAGAAGCTTGAAAATCATAATGATATAAATTTGGAAGAGTTGGGATAGGAAAAATAAGGAATTATAAAATACTAGAACACTTAGAGTGAAGGGAAGTATGAATCGATCAAAAGCTTTATGGATAGATGAAGGAGATAAAACCAACAAATTGTTTTTTTCAGTAAAGTAAACAGAAATTAAACATAAACAAATATTCCAAAGCTCCAGATGGAAAATAGGGAAGTAATAACACAAAAGGTGATAGTTAGAAAATAAAAAAAAAAAATGAAAAATTATAGTTCACTGTTGATAACGAATTTATAGAATGAATTTGATGTGCTAAAATTGAATATAGTAAAAGCTGTAAGTTTAGAAGGATTACTAACACTTAAAGAGGCATCTCAAAACCTTTGAAACATGAAAAATAACAGCCCGAGTTCAGATGGATTTATTTAAGTTTTTTTTAAAACTGTTTTTGGAACCAGCTTTGAAATATTGTTGACAAAAATGCATCTGGATCTATAGCTAGTAGACTTTAATTAGTTTTAAAAAAAATGATAAATTCAGATCAGACAGGATTCATATCAGGACGGTATTTAGGGGGAAATACTAGGCTCATCTATGACATCATGCAATATGCTGAAGACATAATATCCCTGGAGTGTTATTGCTAATTGATTTTGAAAAATGCATTTGATTCGGTCTCTTGGAAATTTATAAATAAAGTCCTTACGACTTCAGATTTGAGAAATTGGGTAAATATATTACATTCTAATCCTTGTTCTGCAATAATCAGGGAGTATCTTATAATCGTTCTTTAATATAAAACGTAGCTGTCGCCAAGGCGATCAAATATCATCTTACATTTTTTATAATTTGTACAGAGATATTGATAAGTCCGATAAGAAAAAACAGAAATATTACTGGTATCAATATTGAGGACTGTCAGATTATAAATTCTCAATATGCAGATGACACTTTTTTTAATACGAGATGTAGAAAGAAATAAAGGTATTGGTAAACCAACACAATTAGAAGGTAAGGAAATTCAACGTCCTGTGGAAAGTGGTCGGTCAATGCGCCGGTGTAGGGATCCGAGGTGGATACCGAAGTATTCAAGTACAAATGGGTAAGTGCGGGAGCGTCAACATCAAGGTTTCCGTAAAGGTAGGTCCTATGAGGTACTAGATATAACAAGACACATGAGCAGCTTTCTAAATTTGGGAAAAGCAGTGGTAGGAAATGCATTAATACATTACAGGTAGTTTTCTTTCATTTACATTTCTTTCATGGACATCAGTGCGTGCTTTTTATAGATATATTTTGTGTGTGTGTGTGTGTGTGTGTGAGGGGGGGGGGGGGGGGCTTATTATGATATGTCTGAAAACAGGCACGAGTTGTAATATGCAATAATGTGCCCCGTAAGGCAGTGATATGATACCAATCAAATTTACCAATGCTCTGATCAGGTACTAACAAGAGCCATGACCAGCTTTCTAGACTTAAGAAATACATCACAGGTAATTTCCTTTTTTTTCAAATATTTCCCAATACTTGCTCCTTATAGGAAATAGTATATACGCATATGTATTTTTTCATTTGCTGTAGGTAATTTCAGCTTTCAGTACATTATGACTCTTAAGTATTTTCTTCTTCAAATGTAATCTCTGTTTTGCAATGGATAATAATATGACATAAATTTGCCTTTTACCCATGAAAATAGGAATTGGCAAAATGGGGTGGGGAAACGGAGTTCTAACTTCAGGTGAGCAAAATTGCAAAATTTTCATCGAGAACCTCTCACTTTTAAGGCTTACCGAAAAGCATTTATACATGGCTGTCTTCTGTCATTTTTTTTTTCAATTGACATGGGCTTGTTTTTAATGCATGTGTTCGATGTAAATTTGTTAAAAATTGCATTTTGAAGAAAATGGATGGCCACTAAATATGCATAAATCACATAATGTTTAAAAAATATTCAACTTGGTGGAAACTTAAGTTTTGTAAATATTGTAGAAAACATTTTTACTTAATTTTCATAGTATGGGGGAAATTTTCAGAAAAGTGGCAACCTTTCAGCTCAAATATCTCAGAAAGTAAGTCGAGAACCCCCTTTTTTCTTTTCATATGTGTAATCTACGTACAAAATGCAAGAAAATAAGCCTAATTAGAAAAAAATGACACGGTTTTTTTTTTCTAAAAGAGTGGACCCACCTTAAAGGTATTCTACGAATCTGGGGCATGAAACCACCTTTACACTAATATTAAGGGGACGATTTAAGGGTATGTTTTGAAAACATTACGTGTTTAACGTGAAGCAACCGTAACGCACGACTATCATTCTCCTAATGATGTTTCAATACCCCGTAACCTTCCCTCATATCGGCATTTTACGAGGACGGTAAGAGCTACAGTTCCGAAGTCCGGTCATCGCATTTTACCTACAATAAACTTCATCTCATCTGTGTCATCTGTGCTTTCAATGGTGCGCATGTTTTGTATGTGTTTTTATCAGGCTCTTTATTGAGTGGAGCATATTTTGACAAGTTGCTGACAATAATAGATACGACAATCACAATAGCTTAACGAGTAAGGAAGCCAATTTTTACGAAAACTGAGTAGCTAGGGGGTTGACAAGGTTACACAGAATTCCTAAGATTAGTTTCGATAAAAGGCTAGTTAAACTTAAATCTTTTGGCGTATGATTTTGAAAAAAATACAGTTTTAAAAATTGTGATAGCTAGTATTTAATTAAGATTGGTACTAATTGTA
Organism: Mizuhopecten yessoensis; assembly: GCF_002113885.1. NCBI lineage: Eukaryota > Metazoa > Mollusca > Bivalvia > Pectinida > Pectinidae > Mizuhopecten > Mizuhopecten yessoensis. Next base: position 91,281 of record NW_018479920.1, on the reverse strand, counting down.
AAAACATTTTGGAAGCATGTTTTAAGGCATGTTATTGACTAAATATTGAAGTAGAAATGTATAGAAAGGAGGATCATTCCTTATTTAAGACACCCATATGGTATAACAAAAACACAACTATTGGTAATAATGACGTTTTCTATAGAAATTGGTACAATAAAGGGATTACGATAATCAATGATTTAGTTAAAAATATCAGAAGTTGTTCCTTTTTCTCATTCAATAAATCTTAGTGCATAGTTGAATAACAAATTATCTTCAGTATCAGGGAGTGATAATGAACAAAAAGAAATACCTTTATAAAATCACAATGTACCCAACAAGATGTTGATTTACCAAATCATGCAATTAAAATCTTGAGGTTATATTAACAAGAGATCCCAGAGGGATCTTGGCGCCCAACATTGTACCATCTTCATAAGTCCCATGTCAGTTTATTATTTCTTTTCTTTCCTCTTCTATTCTCTCATCTGTTTGACCAAGTCATGTTTACATAAATTCACCATGAGTAAACTTTTGAAATGTGAATTCGTCGTTTCACATGTTTACTTGTACGGTACTTAATGTGAAAGAAATAGAAGCGATCATTGCAATATGATAAATATCTGTTTAGTTCTACCTGCAGCCATCTTGTTTCTATGATCATTCTCAAAACTAAGGACCAGGGAGAGCCTAAATATCAAATCAGTCAGCCATATTGCTTATCCGATCCAAACACTTTACCCCGGTTTGGTAGTTTATTTAAACGTTAATTATCAAATAAAATCTTATCAGGTATCAATGATATTTTTCGTACATCATGTTCTGTATTTTCTTAGGTGGTGACGCTATTACTAAATTGTTGACATTTAAACATGCAGTAAAACAATGTAAATATTCGTGTCTTGCGAAAATTATTGAGTGACCATAGTGTAGCATGTGAGGATATTGAGCGTTAACAAAATATTCTAAACATTACAATTAATGCCATTTATATTCAAAGTGTGCACGATCTGTCAATCGTGGTTGTTGGACTGTCAGTAAGAGATTTTTGTCTAAAGATCTGGTTTCCAGCAGCTTAGCTGCATTTTCTTGTTTGAGCATTATATGTGGAAATGTATCTAAATAACGAGTAATAACTACTTAGAATACTAGCTATTGTTATAATTATTATATACACACAAATATTATTGGATTTTATTTTAGTCTATAATAATAATTGATCTTTTAATAAATTGTCATAAATATATTCCTAAAAGTGTACCAATGCCATTTATTTTTCGGTTTAAAAGAATGCTCATAATTTTAGTACTGAATAAACTGGTTGCCAAGCCCTGGGGGTGCATGTTTACTGCAATAGGTATAGGGGTCTGATGTCAGCTTTCATAGACACTTAGACATCGTGTCTAGAACAGCAACAGTCATAATCAATACAAATTTCTCAGCTTGTACAGTGGGGCATAGCCTCCTGATCCGGGTCTAGGGGAAACGTCCTTGATGTGTAGAGGAGTTGAGGTCTGGGGTTCAAGGAATGATGAGAATCAAAACACCATACCAGAAGAACTGAGCCCACATTCACCCCCATATTCACCAGTAATATATTAATTTACTATATGCATGTAGACACACAATTTAGATATTTAAATACATTCCAATGCTTACTTAAGAAACTTGATGATTACAAAATTATATTAATAGACATTATAATAGGTTATATTTTCTTTCGTATTTATGAATTATTGAATGTGATGGTAAAACACGGACTCAGATAGCACACAATTTAATTCCATTTGATAAACACCTTCTCTTCCTTATATGATATGAAATAATTTTGACCCCAACCCCCCTCGCACTGATTGTCCTTATGAGTTGTATAAGTGTGGTAACCATTTTACTTCCTTTCATGGTAAATATTGGCAGTTTTAAAATGACGAGTAAATTACTCTTTGTTGTCATGTTTTTCCTGTTCATCTACACTTTTCTTATCTCCATTGTTCGTGACCAGTCAATACATACGATGCATGCATTCAGTGTTGAATTACATTTAAAGTTTCCGTAAATGAGAATGGTCGTAGTATTAGTATAGCAAATATAATTCTACAACGTTGCCATTTAATGCGAAACAAATTGATCTATTTAAGATTATTATTCTCTTTTAAATCATACAGACGACAATAGATTTTTTTCAATCATCAGAAGTAGTGTATTCATTTTCTCTTTTGATATTATTTAAACAGATATTATTTGATACTCTGTTAAATGTAGTTTACTTAATGATATAATTTTACATCATGAACAAAAACAAATTCATTAACAGGTACAAAATAAAATCACGATCCATTAGTTATTCGCAGCTGTCCGTAGTTGTGTTTGACTGCATGACCATGAAATGATTCCTAGTTGTTCCTCAACACAAGTTATTAGTTCATAACAAACTGATGCTTGGAAAATATAAGTACACATTGAAAAACATTAACGTCCAATTTTTTAAACAAAATGCATTGAATTTAATCATTTAAGTTTATAATGTAATAGTTCACACTACCCCGTGGTTTCTAAAAGAACAACAAATAATCATGTTTAATTATGTAGTACAGACATTTTTTTAATTGCCTTTCCTTCAAACAAATAAATAATCTGTTGAAAAAAGTATATCCATAGCGATACAGATTATCACCTCTCATTTTCTATATTAGCACCATTGCCACCTTCCAGTTGTTCAGAATATGAAAAACAGTTAAATCAGTTAATCAACAAAATATTTTAGGAGTAACAAATGAAAATATGATTAAACTATTTAATGTTATGAAGATATGCTTGTCTTGTTCAACTTTGCATGATTTTTATAATCCAGAACTGAAATTCTACAAGTCAGATAACGTACCGCCAGATATTTATTCATACGAGGACGGCAGGCTTATTTAACTGGCATCCAATTCTTCCTGGTAATCGGTATATAGGGAATTAATCTGGGAATTGTAGACACAGGAGAGACATCAAAAAACTCGAAAGACTCATACATTGTGTCAGTTTCATAACTTATCATATTAATACAGCAAACGGTAAATAATTCAATCTTAGGACGTAGTCTACTTGTATTACTTCCACTCTCTGCACATACGATGATCATATATAAGAAGATTGGTGCAACAGTAGCTTACTACCATGTGGAAACATGCAGATACAGATGATTTTCAAATGGAATTGCATGCCTGTTTAAAGAAATCAGGTACACAATGATTACATAAAAATGGTTCATCATGCTAATTGATACAAACATAAAGGGTCTCTTTTACAAGTTAACCTAACGACTGCTTTCGTGATAAAATGGCTTCCGTTATTTCACTTGTGCCTGTTCTGTCTCTGAAATAACAAATCGCATACTGTAAGAATATTTAATGATACTTGATCTATACATCATCACTCAACAGAGTATAACAAATCAATAACGTACGATACTACTTCAGCGTTAACAATCATAAACAATATGCAATCATGTAGACATTCATTATGGCGGGTTTAACAACGAATGCGCAACAGTATGTGTTGGCCTAATGCCGTGTACTATAATTTGCTATCAACAGGCCCCTGAAATAATCACAAGAACATGTAGTAGTGGTTTAAAGAACACACTTCCAAACCTGATCACTAATTTCGTGACATTTTTTAGGTAAACTGATTTATGTTCCTGATTTTACGGTGCGTACGAAACGTTTTGTAACCTTTTCCTTCTAACAAGCTTGAAACATATTGGATTGTACGTCTAGACACACAAATCAAAATCGCTTTGAAAAGTACAATATTTGACAACAAACATTTAAAGATTAACGCAACAATATAAAAAGTGTACTCTCCCCTTTAATGCAATTAGACTAACGATTTATAATTGGTTTTGTTAGTTGGAGGTTTCGACTAAGGTTTTTGGTAAAGTGTATGTGATGTCAGGAGATCATGTAAACCATATATGGCTTCGAGAATGAGTGACTAAAGAAATAACAAAATGACCGACATGCATGACAATTACACCATGTTGAAGTTAGCATCGTTTGTCCGGGGCTAGTTATGTTACGTTAGTACATAGGGTGACAACAATAATGTTAGTACATAGGATGACAATACTTATACTAGTACATAATATGACAACAGTTATACTAGTACATACGGTGACAACAGTAATACTGGTACAAATGATGACAACAGTAATACTAGTACATAAGATGACAACAGTTATACTAGTACATAATATGACATCAGTTATACTAGTATATATGATGACAGCGATAATACTGGTACATATGGTGACAACAGTAATACTGGTACATAGGGTGACAACAGTAATACTGGTACATAGGATGGCAGCGTTAATACTGGTACATCCTGAATTAGGTTTAGCGAATTAGTCGTCTTTAGCACGTTAAAACACTTGCTTATTAGACACCAATGGCCAGTTTAGTAACACATGCTTACCATATGCTGTCTAATATGTTAAATCGCTATATGCTAAGTCTTTTTTGTTCATTTACAATTCAATTTACATATCTATATATGTATGTAGGTAGTATTGTAGTTTTACCATGTTTTTTTTTTTTTTATCTCTTATATAACTCCATATCACAATATAGCATCTGAGATCTTTGGTCTACCTATATATCGGGAAATCTAATTCCATATATCCTCATCTGCAAAACAGACATCATCGTCCAAATACCTGCTATGCAATTTTTCACCTTTCAACTAAATCTGAAGTTTACTGTGATACAATTTGTTTTCAATGTTGCATTCGCTTTGTGTTGTTGTAGTTCCCTTATTACAGCGCAAAATAAATTCAAACCACCTTGTTATGCTAGAACGATAAACACGTACAGCACAATGAGAACTGCTTCTTTATAACAAGGGAAAGGTGCGACGGACATGTTGATAACCTATCAAGTAAATATTGATGAGGATATATCAAAACATTTTGGATCGGATGTACTATTATGCAAACTAGTGGCCTGTCCTGAGTGGGTTTTTTTAAACCCCAATGCAGCGCGAAGCACCGCCGGGGTATGATCTGTAAACACTGTGTCCCCTTCCGGTGTTTCCCCATGCGTGAAAGTTTTTTGGAAAATTCAGGCCGTATACTATCTCCAAAATATGATAGTAAACCCATACGATATTCGTATTAAATTCATTTGACTAGTAAGATATTATGCATTCTTAACGTATCTTCAATACAGTAAATACAAACGAAATATTATATCTTCACATGTGAAGATTGCACTCTCAGTATTGTCCAATCAGAACGGTACGTTCTATTCTCTGCGTAGATTTTCAGTTTCAACTTTAGATGAAGCGACGGCAGAATAAATTGGTGTGTGGTTCCACCTTCCATAACACATTATGGTTTTTATATAACTACTCAACTGCTATCATTTTTGTTTGAAAATCTTACCAGTTAATAGCAACAAACGACAAAAATGGAAATCCATTTAAAATGGCGCTCTTTATTGTTGTCAAGCGTGACGTCATTAAAACCTGACGTCCAAATGTATGATACAGATTCCCGCGCTTTTTTCTGATGTAGCAACATTCGCGTAGCGTGAATTGCATAAATAGAAATTAAATTGTTTTCCCGTTGAAAAAATAAGTAGTTCACTTGTATAAAAAGTGTAAGTGGTAGCACTATTTATCCAAAGGTACATGTACATTGTCAATGAAAATTTTGTAAAAATCGCGGCAAGCATAACTGATATTTTATGTAAATCATAAACTGCCTTTTTCTCTCTCGCTCTCTGTCTCTCTGTCTCTCTCTCTCTTTCAGTTGATGAAGTTAATAAAGTCAAGTATGAACGATCCGTTCCCTCTTGGTTGTTGGACTTTCAACAAGTTAACATACATGCATATATGTTTATATATATATATATATATAAAGATTTAATGTCCAGTAGCTTTGCTACATATTTTTGTTAAACATCTAAGCATCGCAAAGCGCCGTAGGGGTTTGATCTGTAAACACTTTGTCCACTTCCGGAGCTCCCGAATACATGAAAGCCTTCTGGGAAATGAGCTGAATAATGTCTACAAAAAATAATAGTAAATTCCTACGATATCCATATTTATTGCATTTAGAGTGAAATGTCAGGCGTTATATCTTTGACAAAAACGCTTATCGTCACTGCAGTGAAGATGTACTTTTTATTTTATCAAATATATAAAGATAAATGTGTGAAGATATCCCCTTAAGTTTTGTCTAATTAAAACGTTATGTTTTCTTTACTGTGTATATTTTTAGTTTAAAGTTTCGATGAGGCAAGGAAAGAATACGTGATTGTTGTTATGCACATTTGCAACATACAATTTAGTGTTTAAATACGTTAAGCTTAATATTATTTTTGTTTGTAAATCTGAACAGATAATAGAAGCAAACGACTCTCTACTCGGAGGCACGGTAGTCTAGTGGTAGAACGCCAGGCTCATGACCGAAGGGCTGCGGGTTCGAGTTACGGCACTGTGTTGCATCTTTGAGTAAGCTACTTTACTCCGCCTGTTCCAGTCTACTCAGCTGTAAATGAGTACGTGGTTGGGCAGTGGTAGACTTGTTGAATGCTAGATGTGAGCGCCGGAATGGCATCACCGGCTGTATGCTACCCAGGAAATTGAGAAATATATTGGCTGGTTGCAAAGGCCCTATAACCACGGATAATACTGTGTGAACCACTTTGAGAAAACCGGTATATAACTTGAATTATTATTATTATCATTGTTACGTTGTCGTCAGTCGTAACGTCATTAAAACCTGGCGTCAAAGGCGGTAAGATTTGACTTATTTGTTAGCAACGCGTTGACTTTGTTTGACTCTGTATACTGTTTATTCTTTCTAAGGATTTATTCAGTCGTGGTGAGAGGTTGTCCTTACGTAGAAAAGTTTACCCGGAAGTTTAAATCGGTCCACAAAGGACGTTACGATACGAATAAGTGTGTGTGCAGCCTCACACAGGAAGAAGCCCATCTGACAACAAAGAAAATTGCTTTTCAATAACACGTTTATACAAGCAAATGTTGACTTTTCGCATTTTACAAGAAACAAGAGGTCCCGAGGGCTTGTATTGCTCACCTGGATATCAAAAGTAATCGTGGCAAAATATTCTGCAAATAAGATCCAAGATAATTCGAATGGGCCAGACCAAAAGGCCAAATCAATGTATCATATCTGTATTAGATTTTTCATGCCCATCAATTTTATGTATGAATATGGGGTGGAGATCTCAACTGCTTCCTAGGTGTGATTCAGAAACTAGGTCCCTAGGGTTGTGACCAGACCCCAGGATCAATTAAAATATCAGGACTGCATTTGTCTCTTTATGCCAAACATTTGTATATACAGTTTTGAGGTGGGGATCTCAACTGTTTTCAATTAATGACCCAGGGGTTAAGTCTGTGAGGGTGGGGCAGACCCCGGGGTCTATTCTAATATCATGACTGCATTTGTCTCTTTATGACCAACATTTGTATATATAGTTTTGGGGTGGGGATCTTAACCGTTTCAAAGTTATGACCCAGGGGTTACGTCTCCAAAGGTGGGGCAGACCCTGGGGTCAATTCTTATATCATGTCTGGATTTATACAATTTTTGGTGAGGATCTCAACCGTTTTAAACTTATTACCCAGGGACTATGTCTCAAAGGGTGGGTCCAGATCCCGGAAGAATATGTGCATTCTTCTCTTCATACTTAGCAATTGTATATATGGTTATTGGGTTGGAATTTCAACCATTTCCAAGCAATAAACAATTTGTGGCCCCACCCTTTAGCCAAGGGGGTCACCCTCACTACTTGTACAATTTGAATACCTTCCTCCCATGGATGCTTCCAACCATGGATGATTGATATCCAGTGCATAGTTCTAAATGAAATAATTCAGAACAATATAGCCAAATAACCCTTTTTGGCCCCGCCCCTTAGCCCCCTGGGGAGTCAGCCCCACTATTTGCACAATTTTAAAACCCCACTACCTAACGATGCTTCCAGTCAAATAGTTGATGTCCATTTTTTTAATTGTATCTCTAGAAGTCGTGTAAAGCAATTTAGCCAACTAACTCTTTTTTGCCTCGCCCCTCAGCCCCCTTGAGAGTCAACCCCGCCATTTGTACAATTTTGAATCCCACTATCTAGGGATACTTTCAGTAAAATATGGTTGATATCCATCTCTTTGTTCCAGAGGAGAAGTCGCTTAAAGCAATATAGCCAAATTGACCCTTTTTGACCCCGCCCCTCAGCCCCCTGGGGAGTCAGCCCCACTATTTGTGCAATTTTAAAATCCCACTACCTAGCGATGCTTCCAGTCAAATACTGTTGATGTCCATTTTTAGAATTGTATCTCTAGAAGTCGCTTAAAGCAGTATAGCCAAATTGACCCTTTTTGACCCCGCCCCTCAGCCCCCTGGAGGGTCAGACCCACCATTTGTACAATTTTGGATCCTCGCCTCCTATGAATGATTCTGACCAAATATGATTGATATCCATTGTACAGTTCTACAGAAGAAGTCGTTATAGCAATATAGCCAAATTGTCCCCTTTTGGCCCCGCCCCCTGGATGGTCAGCTCCACCATTTGTACAATTTTGGATCCCCGCCTTCCATGAATGCCTCTGACCAAATATGATTGATATCCATTGCACAGTTCTACAGAAGAAGTCGTTTATAGCAATATAGCAAAATTGTCCCTTTTCACCCCGCCCCTCAGCCCCCTGGAGGGTCAGCCCTACCATTTGTACAATTTTGAATCCCAACCACCTTAAATCAAATGTATTTAAATTCCAATCAGTGGTTAAGAAAAAGTCGTTTAAAGAAATTGTTGACGTACGGACGACGGACGGACGACGGAAGCCACGGTGAGCTAAAAACAGGATTAAGAAATTATCTTTTAAAATATTTTGAAACTTCCAATTTTGTCTAAAATGCGATAAATTAATACTACCTTCCCTCACACAAAGCTGATAAGACACATGTTACGATTGTTATACTTTAAAAAATTACCCTTGACCTTGTACTGCAATTGTCAACATCCACCTGACCCGTCTGGGTAATGATGTCGTTACATGATATACACCCGGCTGTGTATGTATTGCATTTTGTGAATATCAAAGGCCAATATTTTGATATGATGATTAAAGAGCAATGGTTGTTTTCTGAAGCTCATAACTTTAATGCCGAGCACTGTTTATGGTTATATCAATAATCTTCCAATGTCAATTAAGTTGGATGTGAAGGCCGAGTTACATACAGATACATACACTTGAACTCCTTATCGCCTCGTGCATTTTTTTACATTCAAGCTGTACCGAACGACACACACTCACAAACACAAACTCGTCTGATGTATTCGTTTTTTTCAAGAAACAAGTACAGTTTGAGTACAGAGTGGTATAACTGAAGAAGGAAAACGAAACCTATCTAAAAATAAAAGGGATAAGTACAAACAGGCGACGGACGTGTACACTATTCCCACGTCTAGTATATTTTCCGGAGTTCCATAATTACCAGGAAAATGCTAGTCACGATAACCATGTGCACGTGCATGCATGTCCGGCCATATATAGTATTAACACTGAACTCAACAACCGTGTGACTAGGACGTATCGTACGTTGGGGAAACGGATTTCCCCCTTTTGTATTCGTTATTGTTTCAGTTCATAGAACGAGCCCATTGATTGAGAGAGAGAGAGAGAGAGAGAGAGAGAGAGAGAGAGAGAGAGAGAGAGAGAGAGAGGCAGTGGGGACTTTAAGTGTGTATTACCATTATACGACACAGCATTACTGGTTTCGTATGTTATCCTTCTTTAATTATACCGAAAGCAATACGAGAAACACAACCTATATACATCAACGTCTATGTCAGATTATCTGCCGTGTGCTGGAGAAGGACAATACATGTTGACGTCGTATAAATGGTGACGTCACAGTATACAATGAATGGTTAATCTTATATAAGCATATTATGTTTAGGTTGAAACAGTTTGATCAAATACTTTTCTTTTTCTTTACTTTCTAAACCAGTGTCCATGTTTATACTTTTTATTAAAAATAATTATTTTAAAGGTTTTTTTTCCGCATACATCAAGATGTTCGCTAAGTTTGATTTTCCGATATTTAGAAAAACGTATATGTGTTGGTTATGCACTCGGACTCGTACATTTTGTGTACTATTTGTCATTACAAAATTTAAAAGTATATTCTTTTCAAATTGTACGAATTGCCTTCTGCTAAAAATGCATGTGTCACATCTCAACGCATTTGCGGACTTCAACATTCTCATTTGCTTGTCATTTGAGGTGCATAGAAGTCGTTTGAGATTTGTTCGGTTGTCTTTTACTGTTGATGATTTTGGATTTCTCTAATACCTTCTCAATTCTTCTTAAAAACGAGATGTTCCTAGTGATTTGCATAGGTTGGTTTGTCCTCATCGCTGCATACAATGTTCATTTTAAGGGAAATGTGTTGTTTATTTGTTTAAACAAGTTCCGTTGCATATAAAATGAATTTCTTAGAAAAGCGATGGTGTATTTTCCCATAATGTTTGTCTAACCTATGTTTTATTGTTTTCATCCCCAAATTATTTGTAATATTGATATATAAATTTACTACATCCAGTGTTAGCTTTAACTGGGAGATGGTTAAGAAAATCGATATCGTCCCGTACGAAATTGTTTCATCTTTGCATAGCGGTTTTAAGATATTGTCCAACAAGTCACTTAATCATTGTGTTGGTGCGTTTGGTTCTCCGACTATTTGTCAGAATGTTATATCGTTCTTGTTGGGACATGTAATATATTCCGCTGTTTGGGTTCGTATTGCCTCTGTGATTTATGCAGATATTTAACTTGACATTTATGACGAAACCGGTATTGAACTGGGGGACAGGTAAGCTTTATGCTATGCTTATTATAAATAACAAATCAATTGATAATTATTATTTCAACTAGGTATTTAAACAATTTAACTTTTACTCAACGTGATATGGGCGTGGTATACTATTTTTAGAGTAAATTGCGCTATGCCCATCTAATGCTATCTTCTGTAATGGCAGCAATGACAAATATACTTATTTTTTGTAACTGTAGGTCTTATATACCGTCACATCCTTTTGTTGACCAGAAGGGCTGTGGTGGCCAAGTGGTTAAGACGTCTGACATTCTGTTACCTTTAGCCCTTCACCCCTGCGTCGCGGGTTCGCGACCTTCGTGGGGTAGTTGCCTGATTCTGGCAGTAGGTAGATGTTTTTTCTCCAGGACCTCCGGCTTTCCTCCACCACCAAAACTTTGTACGTCCGTCTCTAAATGACCATAGATGTCAATAGGACGTAAAAAACAAACAGGAAAACAAACATAAATTGTTGACCGGAGCTTCCTGCGCTACACTTACTCCAGACCCCTGTCCAAGCAATAGGGTAGGTATTTGAACACAAGTAGGTTTTCCTGTGTAGTCCTGATATTTTTTCGTAATGCTAATTACTTTCATATTATTGCTAAACGTGTTGACATCCTGGTTATATTTCTTAAATTTCTGAGATTCATGTAAGCGCTAGTCTGAGGCCACTTTCCTCGAATAATAGTTGTCTATCTTGATACATCTTCTTCAAAACAATAAGTCCCTTCTAAGAAAGTTATCGTTTGTATCGTTCAGAAACTTAGGAATACATTTCAAACGTTCCTGTTGGCTGTGTTCTGCAGTAACGGTCGTGTATTTTACATATGCTGTTATTATTACTGATCATGCGTTTCCATTTGATTTTAAGTTCCCAAAAAAATCAAAATACTGCAAGACGTACTATTCACATCAACTCAAATATTTTGTTTAGTCCTGTCGTTGGGGTAAAATGTGCATTTGGCATGTGCACTGAAACATTTAACCGTCTGCAGAGTCGTTGCGTTTGATTTGCCCTATCCAGTTACTGCTTATGTAGTGTCGGCGACATTTTACATTTGTTTTCTTGTTTTCACTAGTCTAACTGCTTGTCATCCTATCTCCTGGTATTACTGTTGTCACCCTTTGTACCAGTATTACTCTTGTCACCCTATGAACCATTATCACTTTGTAGTAGTACTACTTTTGTCACCCTGTGAACATATAGTACTGTCGTCATCCTGCGTATTAGTATTACTTCTGTCACCCTATGTTCTAATATTACTGTTGTCACACTATGTAATCGAACCGGGAACGGATGCTACTAACCCAAACAATTATCGTCCTATTTCTCTTAGTTGTGTATGTTAAACTTAAGAACGAATGATAAACACAAGACTGGTTTGGTTACTTGAGGCCAACGATATAATATCCCTCTTCAAAGTGGTTTTTGAAACAGAAGAGGGACGAATGTTCAGATGCGTGTAGTGTATGCTCGTGTGTTTTGGGAGGCTGCGATATGTTCGTGTTTGTCTCCTTGTGATAGCGCGGAACTGATGCCGACTTGATAGTGCTACCTCACTGAAGCATAGTGCAGGAGACACCCAGAAGGACACATGTAGTTTTTTTTATCTAGATCTTTCAAGGATTTCTTGTCTGCAGTCTCGAGCCAGAATATTCCTTACTTCCTCGGCAATCAATCCTCATTGATGCTTTCCCTGCTGATTGTACAAGTCTCCCCACAACTCGCTTTATCTCGCCTCCCTTGATCCCTAGAGCACTTGCCTTTCTCCACAGATTATGCGGGGTATCATCTGGCACCAATCTCAATCGGGGAAAGCCATGTTTTCCAACCGCAGTACTGGTCTATAAGCTTGGTATATTTTGCCTTCTTCCGCCCATCTACCAAATGAAATAGTACAGTCAGTTACTATTCCCTTCTCGAGCTTCTGCCATGTTGTTGACATGTCAAAACATCAAACCGCAGTTGAATGTCACTGAAGTACCCATTGGTGATCCATTCAACATGGTTTGGGACGTGGAAATGCTTCAGTGCGGTCTCGGTGACACTTTTGATGTCAGGTGAAATTGTCATTCGTTTGGTCAGCATAGCAAATAATAGTTTCCCCTCCACGTTGAGTAAGGAGATGGTTATAAATTCTGCAATGTTGCTGAACCCTTTTCCTTTGATAAACAAATATTCCCTCTGCCTGTTGCCAACAATCTGCTACTTTGCCTTTCTTCCAGCCCACTTTCAGGTGACCCATAGTCGTCGTGGAAGATTTGAATACATCGTATATACCTCAAAGGGAATACCATTTGGTCCTGGTGCAGACCCTGTTCTTACCTTCTTCCTCACATCGATTACCTCTGTCAGTGTATGTTCTGTGTTGTTAAATGGAGTGGTCGATTGTGCTGGTGGTTAAATCCTTTGCCAGTTACCCAATGTGCCGTCTCGGATAGAATCAGAGTGCGCTTTTATCAGAATCTGATTGATTTCTTTCATGCTGCTCTCTATTTTGTCTCATTTTATCTTTATTTAGCAGATGTTTGGAGAACATGAATGGATTTGATATCAACTCAGGTCGACCCTTGGCGCTTTCCTTCCTCTGGTCACGCAGCTGCTCTGCTTTGCAGAGGCTTATCAGCTGTGCCCTCTGGGTATTTCCTAATTGCTGCAGCTAGCTCTGACCTCTCTTCCTCCCTGGCCTCTCTTTATCATTTTCTCAAAAGCTTCAGTCCACACGTGATGTCATTGATCTGCCAAAACCTTCTATTTGTCTGTCCTGTTGTTTTTTATTGAGTTTTTTAAGTTTAAGGACCTGTCCAGATTTTTATATCCCGACGGTGTAAACCTGTCTTGTTAAGGATTCCAGTTTTCGTTTAGCTGCACCTTGAAGTGTTGTCTCAAGTTTGGTTTGGTTTAGTATTGTTTAATGCCTATCAACAGCTTTGGTCATTTAAGGACAGCCTCCCATGTGTGCAAGATGCTTGCGTGTAGTGTATGCTCGTGTGTTTTGGGAGGCTGCGATATGTTCGTGTTTGTCTCCTTGGAACTGATGCCGACTTTATAGTGCTACCTCACTGAAACATACTGCCAATGACACCCAGCACAACACCCCATCCGGTCACATTATACTGACAACGAGCAAAACAGTCGTCCTACTCCTTACAGCGTTAAGTAGGTGGAGTAATTACCATTTTAACAGACCCTGGTATGTCTCAGGTATTCCATGAAGGTCTTTATTAAGATCTTTACAAGTGTTCTTGTCTGCAGTCTTGGGCCAGAATGTTTCTAGCTTTCTTTGCAATCAATCCGAAATCTGCTATATGTTAATATGGAAATCACGATATTTGGAGCAATTTTTCGAATACGGAATCAGTTGTGGAATATGTTAACACCGTAATATGGGAACCCCGTGCAAACAAAGCCAAACATTTATATCACAAGTTCAAACTAAATCCGTGTTTGCACCTCACAACAGAATTCTCTTACTTGGTAGGCATGTCAAATTAAGCAAGTACTGTATCATTATTTTGTTCAAGTTTATTTTAAGGACCTGTTACAGGAACAAAATAATTTTGCCCACAAAGCAATTTAACCATTACTGGGTTATATGTGTAGCTCCCTAAGACACGACCCATGAGATATTTTAAAAAAAGTAAAAAGGTCCCCAGTGCCTGTGCTGTGAACTATTTAGTGCCGCCTTCCAAAGGTGTACGACAGGGTTCATTTTTTGTCCAAAAATCTATCAAAAGAATGTTTTACGCTATCAAATGATATTATATTATTTAAAGTAGGATCTGCTTCAAATTATGTAAAAAAAAAACATTGCATAATAAAAAAGTTATAAAATCTTAAACTCTAAAAATGTTGGTATTTTCATTTACTTGTTTCCTATATCAGTTGTTTTACGGAATTAAACACCAACTTCCGGTTCTTGTACACCAAAAATCTTTTAATGCTATTTGGTGCACTATGTTTAGATATGATAGTGATAATTTCAGAAAATTTGAGAACCGGTAAATTTGTCAGATAGATGTAAAATTGTAGCAACGTCTATTTCCAATAAAATCCAACAACCTTATAACCTATAGTCATGTTTGATCATTTAACAATACGTCGCACCAATGTATTATCGCAACTGATCAAATTTTCATCGATAAGGTCTGCTGCTCATGATGAGCCCAACTATAAAGCTAGATGTTGCAAAATAGAAAAGTTATGCAGTCTCACACACATAAAAGTTTAGTATGTTATGTACATTTTTTTAGTTGTTTCGCATCTTTATGGAAGTGATAGACATATTTCCGGTTTGTGTACACCAACATACTTTCGATATTACAGTTGAAACGTATGGCCTAATACTGTTCTATTACAAGGCTGACGTCTCTTTGGTTAAATTGCGGTCAGACGTAAGGGTGGCGTGGCTTTAATATAAAATCGCACAATCGATTGTTGGCCGTTCATGGAACACTCGGAGTGCACGATTATCAATGGGGTTTTTAATCGTGTTCATCGTCGTTTGAAAAAGGTTCCGAAAGTGTGATAAACGTATCAAAGTGTTTTTTTCGTATCGACGTTACAGTTTACGTCCACTTCTTGAACACCAAACTTATGTGCCTTACACATATGGCACTACCAGAAGCAATACATAAAGAAGTACCACAGTTTTCTGTTCTCATTAAGTATATTGTACATATTAATAAGTTCATGTCATTTGATACCAGAGATGTTACATACGTTTTGATGATATTCTTCTTGCCGATATGTAAAGTGGACTGAATGACATGGGATATACAACACCATTCATTGTACATGTACCCACTGTATTTCATAGGAGCATAACGATCAAAATCATATTGTTCGTCAGTACATTTTCATTTATCTGTCAATGTTAATAATTTAGATAAAATGTTATTTCATATCATCATGTTATCGTTTTTCTTGTTTAATAGATCTTAGTTATTTAATAGCGTATGTAATGTAATCAACAATTGAAAAAAGTATTGATTGAGAGAACAAAATATTCCCATCGTACAAAGCAACTGTCTATACTATTTGCTGTAGCTGGTATAATATACGCTTTACAATTAGAAAATGCATCATCACATTATCACCTCAATGTTTTATGTCAAGGTCAGCACTAAGTAGGTACTCGAGGTAGATAGTGTAATTCAGTTATCGGGTGACAAGAAATTATTTGAAGAGGGCTTACCATCCCGCTGTGTTTGTCTAGGGCGTTTGTTTCGTATTAGATGAAATGTGAGTAGGCAGGTTTTACAACTAAGATGTGATATTTTGTTTTATACTTCAGTCAGGTTATTGAATTAGGGATATCCAGACATATATGCATTACTTCTCAACAGACTTGCGTTGAAGTGATAATGTAAAATCGGGTCATATCTTATTATTTCGGTCACTAAACGTTTGCTCTACTTTTTTAGATCCAAGATAATTACCACATCCGGTTTTACTCCATATTTCAACTGCATTTCGAAGACTATGTGCACCGTTCGCTGACTTCACAATGAGTATTTGATGTTGCGATCATAATACCTTATTGAGAATGATATATCATCCTTCATTTTATTTACTGGTTATATCTGTTTTCTGACATCTTTTAAAGGAAATATAGGATAAGTATAGCCAATATACATTAACAATGTTTTTGATATATTAAAAACAACAAGGGCAGTTCATGTTCACCAATTTGCACGTACTGATGGAGGCTGAGCAACGATTACTGTGTGGAATAATATGCATTCAAACCAAATTCCTATTCCCTTGTGTTGAAGGATGACCAAACTCTCCATAAAAACAGATAATTTATTGTGACCATTTGTTTTACATTAAAATAACAATACTTCCAACAGCATATTTTAAAATCACAAACAGTAGAAGGTTAACACAAATTTAGTTTTGATTTCTAAACATCATTTAAATGTCACAAAGAATTAAATGGAGAAAATATATCAGGTCTTAATCATAGCTAGCAAACTACATAGAAAAAACTGCAAAAAAAGGAGACACCACAACAACAAAAAGGACGTTTTATCCCATTATGATTAATAAAACAAGATTCCAATTGTTTTGATTTTTAAAATGACATAATATTTTTTCACCTTGAAACTTTTCTTATATCATTTTGTAATGACTAGGAGATACTTATTATTACTTTCCCCAATACGGATTGGTGCTGGTATAGGTGCCCACCTGTCATTTCTAGCATCAGCTCTGTCATATCATAAATATCTTCAATATCCCTGCAATTATTGTAAATGCTGTCAGGATCAATGTCGGCAGGTTCGTGTGTGTACATCTACAGAACCATGCAGAGGACGGGAGTATATGGTTATAAGGTTCTAAACTTCATCAATTCAAAGATATGACCAGATTTTTACCAGGGGGCCTGTCTGCTGCGACTGAACGTACAACTAATGTACTCAGATAGTGATATTCTTGTCGGTATAACCAGCATTTCGATATGTGGTTATAAGTTGGAGATCATGTTTATTTCCATGTTATTACCATTGAGCTAGGTCCCTGGTATAATTGGGTATTTGTCTAAACATTTCCAGTTTATATGGTTGGCATTTCAAGTGTTTAAAGTCAAGGCCACTATCTCTATTGGGCTTCACCCTAGGCTAACATGGATGCATTTGAATACCGATGTCTGTTGTCGCCCCGAGTGATGTGTTGAGACCAAAACTGATTACAATTCAAGTATTTTTTTTCCTGCGAGTCATCATTCGAACAGCATTTTTGACAAATCAATTCCCGCTTTCTCTACTTTTGGGCCCAGTGACCATTGACTTCGAAAATTGTTACAAACCCTCGTCCTGTCGTTTAAAGGGAGTTTTTCAGCTTGTTAAATACGAGCTGTACACATGGAAAATATATCATAACATTATAACCCCGATGTATTATGGTTGTTGGCAGCTGTAAGTATGTACTTAAGTACGAGATTGTTATTCACTTATCTTCTGACAGAGAAAGACTTAAATAGTTTCCGATACATTGGACTACGGTTAGGTATTTAAAAGTATGCACTTGAACCACTTTTGTAATCCCAATGACAATGCTTCAGGTTGCAATAACGATATTAAGATTTAAAGGCACCTCAAAACATTAGTATGCATAGCTTTCATACTTCAAAAGTCTTCAGAAACTGACAAAATCACGCCAACCGTCAAGTCCAAAGCTTTACATAAAATGCACATATACACCAAAACACATTGGGTTATTTAGTATATTAGCAGTTTATTATTCATTTGTATTGATTATGTATTAGTATGGTATGCCCGAGAAGTTAAAACCATTTGTTTTATCGTTTTTCCTATTGATGATACGTGTTGATATTAATAACGATTTATACAAATATTGAATATAAAAACCGTTTGTAGGAACTAAGTAACGACTTGAATGAAATATGCATACTTAAATTCATATCATATTTACTCATATATGGTGTTCATCGTGAATGTATGCCCTCGTTAATTGGTTAGTAATGATCTTGATGTCGGTAGCAAATGCTATACCATTTCAATATATACATTAATTTGACAATAACAGATTGCATAGTTAAAACAATGAACTTGAATTCAATTTTGAAAAAAACAAAATCATGCTTAAAATACAATTCACGTACAATTTAGCAGATATGTGCATACAAATAGTCTACTTACCTGATAAACTAACATCTAACGTTTTAGTGTTTACTCCCTGACGATATTACTAGCAGTACATATATACGTCCAGCGTTCTGATCTGTCCAGTTGTCCCAGTGACAACACAGCCGAGGCAGGAAAGTTGGTGTTGTCAGGTTTTGTCCAGACAAAGGTATAGTTAGGTTTACAGTCAGCAGTACAGGTGATGTCCGGTAGCATGTCTCACTTGTTCATGTTGTAGTTAGTGTCCGGAGGATAAGCCAACCGGTAGGTCCTGGACCATATATAGGAGTGGTAACAGTACCAAATATAATTACTCCTCTTTGTCAACAGTAATTTAAAATACACATTAAGCTCTTCCTTATGCTCCATTCGGCTTTAACATTAACAGGATGCATTGATGTAAAAAAGAAATAATACAATTCATGTATTGGAGCGATGTTATGTTGCTTGTTAATTTTAATTTAATTCCGAGGTTGACGACCCTTTACCTAATTGAGAGTGGGCCAGTATTCTTAATAATGATTAAAGTACATGTATGGCTAGAATGTGGTTCATTTCCATTACAAGAATATGCAGCAAAGGTGCTTGACGCAATTTGGTAACGACGTCATTTGTTGTCATTTTCCAGGAGAGTGAATACAGTACATGATTTACATAAAAATAATATTTAAAAACCGGTCGTAAAGTTTTTTTCTTCAAATATTTAAATTGACAATGCACTTTTGAATAAACTTTCAACAATTTTCTGTGTTAAAGTGGCAATCGTAGCTTCTCTTATATTACATAAAATATAAATATCTCGATACTTAAAAAACATCAGTTATCAAAAATGGATTTTGCTATGAAGGCAAATTTCGCCATAACGCCAGTTTTCTTGTTGTAGTTTCATATGTGTGTCATACATATATCTAATGATTGATAATCACTCTGATTTCAATTTGCTGTAATATGACCTCAAATCTGCTACCTCATTATCCTCTACTTCAAGATTTCATAAATAAATTCGGCTGGTCGGATGGTGCAGTGTATAGCGCACTTGCCTTTTACCAAGGTGCCTGGGGTTCGATTCCCCGATCGGACGAGAAAAGGTATGGGGTCACCTGCCCGACCAGTGGGTTTTTCTCCGGGTACTCCGGTTTCCTCCGATACAAAGATCCCCCGCGCGCTAACACCCGGGCAAACAAGAGTGATTAATACAAGTTAAAATAACTTGTTTCATAATTGTTGTAAACTAAATAGTATTCCATAAATTCTGCCACTAGACAACAGTTTATCAGTTTCGTTGTTTTGATATGTTAATAGCGAGAATGGCGAGCGCTGTTCTTGTATCGTACGAGTTGTATATAAATAGTTCAAGCAAACATTATTATAGTAACACAAAACAAAGCTACAACACACCATGCGATTGTGTTCCCTTACCGTGCAGAACGGATTCACTTGATTGGTTATTAATAGATCAGAAGCTAAACAATCGGCGTTTTATACATCTATGTTTCACATCGTTACTTTATATACGTGGACTTTGCAAACGTATTCGTTATCATTTAAAGAGGGTTTTTTTCATGGAAGCGGGTTAACAAATAAAAGTTGTCGACGATTTTGACGAATAAGGTTTAGCAATTAAAATAATTGCGGTTTAAAAACTAAAATCTGCAACATTTTAAAATAGGAACAGAAAACTTCTCGCGGGAAAGCGAACACGGAAGGATATATCCGATATCAAATTTACAAGTTTTGTCCCACAGGCAGATTTTATGTTTTACTCCAAATTTTAATAAATATATGGCATCCAAGCAATAAGAAAACAGTCATCGGCTTCACGAAAGCGAGACCTGGTGCAAGTCTAATCGCTTTCAGTGCAAAGGATAAAGGTCAGCTGAAGAGTTTCGTTGTTTATGAACGAAAATGCGCCGATTAGCCGCCTGAGATTTGTACTTGCATGGTTTCTATTATGTGGGTTCACAGTAAGGCACATCATTTATGCTAGCCTACCTTTGTCAACTTGTGTCTGTATCAAAAGCAGAGGGAGATTGTATATATAAACGCAAAGGCAAAACATTGTAAATATTGAAAAAAATCTGAAATAAAAACTTAGGTGTGCTGTCTATATATTTCTATTAATATACACACTTGCTGCTCTGTAGTGGGAGACCCAGGTTCAAATCCTTATGGAAATAATAACAAAACTTGATATTTCAGGTACATGTATATACTTTAAACATGAATAAATAAAAACAACTAAATATAACTACTGTGCTCCATACATTTCCTATTATTTGTTGCTTTTTATATAAAGTCATATTTTTCCTTGTTAATTAGTTCTTTATTGCATTTATACAACGACTGGACATTCTAACATCTTGCTATCGGTAGGCAGTGAGTATAACATTTATGAATTGTGAAAGAATGTTTAAGATCTTTATACAAATATTGGTGTTGACCTATTGCGATTGCCTTCATGGTCACGACATATTTCTTAAACCACAAACCCAATTTCAATCAAAGAAATGTTCCATGATCAAAGACAAGCCAAATATATGAGCTATTATGCATGTAAAGCCCAAGGAGTCTGAGCCAAAAAGTGGTAAAAATGACTAAAATTTCAAAACTATCTCCTACTCCAGGCACAGATAGATTCATATACTCTTCTTAGATGGAAACGTCCTGCAGTGTTATTTCAAACTTATGCACATATTGCTACCCATTACCCATGGATCATTTATTCAACCGTGAGAAGGGATTAATGTGTTTTAGGCAATATTCCAGAAACAATAGGGCTGGTCAGTAAGCAAGCAATTTTCGTTTCATTTTATTTTTCATTTTCATGGATCAATATAAGCTTTATGACATTTAAAAAAAAAAAAAAAATGGTATGCATTTCAATAGAAAATGTGGTCAGGATCCAATGACCAGAACATGAAGAAAGTACATGCACAATTGAACGAGTGACTGTGAGCATTGCCTGGCCATTAAATTGATCGGCATGGTGTACAAAAAGGTGGTAAACCTTAGGTCGACAGGAACATTTATGGAAGGTCATGCTCAGGATACCTGAAACATATGTAATTTTGTTGTTTGCCTTGCTATAGTTTATATTGGGAAATAACATTTTGAGTATATTTTTCTTACTTTCAGTTAGAAAGATATAAACTTGGTTGGAATGTGTTTTATGCGACTCCATTTTGATGGTATGAATTTTCAGAACCTAGCCCAACCCCAGGGCCTGAGGGGAGGGGCCAAAGAGGGAAAATCGGCTGCAATTTCAACAGTCTTCTTCTTCAGATCCAGATTTGCTAGAATCAAATAATCTTCATGGATGAAATGGTACTAAGTCGCTTTATCGTAAATAGTTATTTTGTTACCCCGTGTCATTCATTCCTTCAATGGAAAGGGTAAATTTTACGATAATATCTTATTTCATTATTTCTCTTTTTTTTCTGAAAATTGTCAGACAATTATTAGGAGTGACCAGCATATATTATATATATATATATAGATATATATAGATATATATGTGGTTGGTACATAATTACCAACCACACACATATATATATATAATATATATGTTGGTCACTCCTAACATGAACTTCTCTCAATGAATTCAAAAAGCCTTTTTGGATTATATAAACTGTTAATAGTTTTGTTTGTTTTTTACATTACTACAACAAATATAATAAGTTCATTATTACTCAGGTATGATCACTGTTGCTTATGCAATAGACCTCTGCGTATCTATTGCAGCATATGCATTCTCAATATACTGGCACAGTGCATAACCCTGATGGCATCATGCTTAAGGTTCAAAACATGTTCATGATATAATGTTTTTCTTACATTAAAATGTAAATGTTCAAAAGGAACGGATATTCCAGTCACTCTTCTGCAATATTGGAATATTGAGAAATTGAATGATGAGTCACAAAATAGGTAATTTAATTACTTAATACTGATTTGTAATCATCTTTGATATAACTGTATTGCCTTTAAATGTCACCTACAGACCAGGAAAAGCTTGTAAATGAGGAATGCTGTTAAATCATCAGTTCTTTATTGTTTGTCTGCGTGTACTTAGATATGACCATGCTTTTTGCAGTTCATACACATACTAATACACTCGTACTAACTGAGATTGCTTCCAGGGGCCTGTCACCCATTAATGGTGACAATATACTGTAACATGGAAATGGATGAAAACAGTGTGATATAATGAAAAACACCTACTGGCAATCCATAGACAACTTCCAGAGATTTCCCAAGGTATCTTACCACCAAGGAATACACTCAGTCTAGTCCCATCCAGGGGTCATGCATGGTTGAGATATACAACATCATATTTAGTGAACTATAGTTTACAGGTTAATTTTGAAAACAAATACAAGCCCAACCTATGTTTCATAGTAAACATAGACATTTTTAACAGATCGTGGCATTTGGCTGGGCAATTTAGACAAACCTGTAGTTTTCAGGAACCGAAGAAAGCAAATACATTGTTTTATTACTACTTTAGTCCCTCAACGGTTTTCTGGGAGGACTATAGAGTTGCACTCCGTCTGTCCTTCCGTCCGATAAATTTGTCAGAGACATATATTCTATACTGTTTCACCAGGAGATACCACATTTGGGGTTCAAGGACATCTTTTGATGGTAGAGTGCAGAGTGCAAGAAGAATGTCACTATCGTAGTATGGCCTAACTGTGACTTTTGCTTTGATCTTTGACCTAAACTTTGCAAAACTTGATCCAGGGAATATCTTCTATACTATTACACCTGGAGTAGCCAGCTTTATTGTATAAATACATATCTGGATGGCGGAGTGAAGAGTGCAAGATGACGGTCACTATGACCTCACGGTGACCTATGCTTTCACTGTTAAACCATAACTTTTGAAAAAGTTGGTCTATTCTATTTTACGTGGAGCAACCAGATAATGTGCACAAGGATTCACATTTGGTATACAAGGAAATATTGGAATGGCATAGTGTACAGAGTGTAGATAATTTAGGTAACTGTGATCAATGCTTTGAACTTTTAACCTTTACAGTTGAAAATGATTATTCGGGGCAAATCTCCTATACTTTTTATCAGGAGGAACCATATTTGATGTACAAGGACATCTTTGGATGGCAGAGTGCAGAGTGCAAAAATTAGGTCACTGTGACGTATGCCTTGACCATTGACCTTTGCGATAATTCTCGTTGTCATATTAAAAGCAAAGTACAGAAAATTAAGTATGCTGTTGAGACGATTCCTTCCTTACTGACAGATGATATTTTATTATAGTAATCAAAGTAAACGAAACTAAAATAACCATGTTTCACGTTCTGTATACCAAAAACAAAATTCCTATTCAAATCAGACCACTTGTTTGTAATGCTACATTGGAGACATATCGAATCAAAGTCATTTAAAATATCAGATAAGGTAAAGACTGAAAATAGTTCATAGGAGGAATTGGGACGGTGATCTATATCGGATCATGTTTTCCAAAGATTCAATATGGTATATCGTGATACCGAGTTATATTTGAAATGAAAAACAATATATAGTTAATATACAATAATACTTAAATGTATAATAAAAATGTAAATTGAATTTAAAATGAAACAAAAAGGACGAGGTTAGACATATTGGTCAAACAAAGTAACAGTAAATATAGTTGTTTCTGTTGTCGTTTAAAGCACAAATGATATTATACAATTGAAATTAACAATGTTAATGCTAGGACTATGTTATACAATTATGGACTTCAGGTGAGGTCTATACCTGATTTACGAACCTGGTCTGAACAATATTCACAGACGCCGAAGGTGCTTGACGTAAATCAGTGATAGACCGAAACTGAAGTTCACAATTGTTTTAAAACAATATATGACATTTAACAAGGAGACTTATCATTATTTATGTCGTTAACACATGGATGGCATGGACCATTTTGAAATCACTGCGTAAAGGACTAAGAATACAAAATAACATACACAAATTTTAATTTCAGATTCAATTCATGTGATATTTAATTTCAAGTAAATATTATTTGCACAATCAACATCCTCGATATTCACATTTTTGATGAGATAATTATTTTGTAGTTGAATTCAGCAGTGTGATTGGTAACATAATTACAAACTGACTTGGAAATTACTTAGGGCTATTTTTAATAGCGGTCTGCAACACTTTTCTATTGATAGGTCGAGGTCTGTAACACTTTTCTATTGATAGGTCAGGTCGAGGACTGCAACACTTTTCTATTGCTAGTACGAGGTCTGTAACACTTTTCTATTGATAGGTCGAGGTCTTTACCACGTTCTATTGATAGGTCGAGGTCTGTAGCAGGCAGAAGATTTGATTGCAATTGGATGTTACTCGATGGCTGGGAAATTACCAAGATCTATTTTTAGTAGCGGTCTGTAACACTTTTCTATTGATAGGTCGAGGTCTTTACCACGTTCTATTGATAGGTCGAGGTCTGTAGCAGGCAGAAGATTTGATTGCAATTGGATGTTACTCGATGGCTGGGAAATTACCAAGATCTATTTTTAGTAGCGGTCTGTAACACTTTTCTATTGATAGGTCGAGGTCTTTACCACGTTCTATTGATAGGTCGAGGTCTGTAGCAGGCAGATGATTTGATTGCAATTGGATGTTACTCGATGGCTGGGAAATTACCAAGATCTATTTTTAGTAGCGGTCTGTAACAATTTTCTATTGATAGGTCGAGGTCTTTACCACTTTCTATTGATAGGTCGAGGACTGTAGCAGGCAGATGATTTGATTGCAATTGGATGTTACTCGATGGCTGGGAAATTACCAAGATCTATTTTTAGTAGCGGTCTGTAACACTTTTCTATTGATAGGTCGAGGTCTTTACCCCTTTCTATTGATAGGTCGAGGTCTGTAGCAGGCAGAAGATTTGATTGCAATTGGATGTTACTCGATGGCTGGGAAATTACCAAGATCTATTTTTAGTAGCGGTCTGTAACACTTTTCTATTGATAGGTCGAGGTCTTTACCACGTTCTATTGATAGGTCGAGGTCTGTAGCAGGCAGATGATTTGATTGCAATTGGATGTTACTCGATGGCTGGGAAATTACCAAGATCTATTTTTAGTAGCGGTCTGTAACACTTTTCTATTGATAGGTCGAGGTCTGTCACTAGGTCTGTAACACTTTTCTATTTGTAGGTCGAGGTTTGTAACACTAGGTCTGTAACACTTTTCTATTGATAGGTCGAGGTTTCTTACACTTTTCTATTGATAGGTCGAGGTCTGTAACTCTTTTCTATTGACAGGTCGAGGTCTGTCACTAGGTCTGTAACACTTTTCTATTTGTAGGTCGAGGTTTGTAACACTAGGTCTGTAACACTTTTCTATTGATAGGTCGAGGTTTGTTACACTTTTCTATCGATAGGTCGAGGTCTGTAACACTTTTCTATTGACAGGTCGAGGTCTGTCACTAGGTCTGTAACACTTTTCTATTTGTAGGTCGAGGTTTGTAACACTAGGTCTGTAACACTTTTCTATTGATAGGTCGAGGTCTGCAACACTTTTCTATTGATAGGTCAGGTCGAGGTCTGTAACACTTTTCTATTGATAGGTCAGGTCGAGGTCCGTAACACTTTTCTATTGATAGGTCGAGGTCTGTAGCACTTTTCTATTGATAGGTCGAGGTTTGTTACACTTTTCTATCGATAGGTCGAGGTCTGTAACACTTTTCTATTGATAGGTCAGGTCGATGTCTGTAACACTTTTCTATTGATAGGTCAGGTCGATGTCTGTAACACTTTTCTATTGATAGGTCAGGTCGATGTCTGTAACACTTTTCTATTGATAGGTCAGGTCGATGTCTGTAACACTTTTCTATTGATAGGTCAGGTCGATGTCTGTAACACTTTTCTATTGATAGGTCAGGTCGATGTCTGTAACACTTTTCTATTGATAGGTCAGGTCGAGTTCTGTAACACTTTTCTATTGATAGTACGAGGTCCGTAACACTTTTCTATTGATAGGTCGAGGTCTGTATCACTTTTCTATTGATAGGTCAGGTCGAGGTCTGTAACACTTTTCTATTGATAGATCGAGGTCTGTAACACTTTTCTATTGATAGGTCAGGTCGAGGTCTGTAACTCTTTTCTATTGATAGGTCGAGGTCTGTAACACTTTTCTATTCATATAACGAGGTATGTAACATATTTACAGACTCGTCACATGACGTCGCTCCTCCAATCAGGGCTGGAAATCTTCACTTATTCGATAATCTCATATCAGGATGTAACCACATATACAAATTTTCTCGTTGTAAGCCTATGTACCACTATAACTTGTGTAATCCAATGGAATAGTATTAGTGTAGTCATCATATGCACTATTGACGACATTATTTCTAGTACATAAAATAACAGCAACAATACCTGTGCATAGGTTGACAACAGTAATACTAGAACATATGGTGACAACAGTAATACTAGTACATATGGTGACAACATAAATATTGGTACACAAAGTAACAACAGTAAAGGGGTTCATTAAGTGACAACATAAATGTTGGTAAATATGATGACATCATTGACATAAGTACATAATGTGACAACATTAACACTAGTAAATAGGAGTACAACATTAATACCGGTACATAGTATGACATCAAAATATTTGTACATAATAACAATAGAAATAGTGGTACATACAGTAGCAATAGTAAGACTAGTAAATAGGGTGACAATAGAAAAGTTTTACATATGATGATAACAGTATTACTAGAACATAGTATGACAACAGTAAAACTGGTACATTGAGTGACAACAGTAAACTTGTTACATAACGTAACAACAGTAATAATAGTACACAGAGTAACAACAGTAAAGGGATTCATTAAGTGACAACATCAATATTGCTATATATGATGACATCATTGCCATAGGTACATAATGTGACAACAGTAATATTAGTACATAAGGTGACAACAGTAGTACTGGTACACAGGGTAACAACGGTACATAAAAAACAAGAGAAAACGTGGTACATTATGACAACTGAAATACAAGCAAAATGGGTGCAACAGTGATATAGGTACAGATGGTGACAACAGTAATACTGGTGCGAAGTGTGACAACAGGTATGCAAGTACATAGGGCGACGACAGTAATACTAGTAAATAGTTTGACAACATAAATACTTGTACATTAGGTGATAACAGTAAACCTGGTACATATGGTGACAACAGTAATACCAGTACATATGGTGATAAAAGTAATACTAGTACATATGGTGATAATAGTAATACTAGTACATATGGTGATAACAGTAAAAATGGTGCATATGATTAAAACAGTAGTACTGGTACATGGGGACGGCAACAGTGATTTAGGTACATATGATGACAACAGTAATACTCAAACATAGGATGACAACAGTGACATAGGTACATATTATGACAACAGTTGTACTAGTACATATGATGACAATAGTAATACTGGTAAATGGGGGACGACAACAGTGATTTGGGTACAAAGTATTACTAGTACATAGGGTACACGGATATACGTGTACATAAGGTGATCACAGTGTGATAACAGAAATAGTGTTACATAGCTTATAGGGTGGCAACAGTAATACCAGTACATTGGTTAAAAAAGTAATGCTAGTGCATATGTTACAACAGTAATACTGGTAAATAGAATTAGAATAGTTATATCAGCTCATATGGTGCATGGTATGTTGGTGTAGTTGCTACCTGGTGATAGCACTGATCTGATTCAGACTGTAGAGCTTAGCCTCACTGAAACCCCATGCTTAAGGCATCTAGTACATTATTGCATCCAGTCACATTATATTGACAATGGTTACATCTTTCCTCTTGTGTTATATACTGTAGTCATTCGTATCTTACTGTAAAACACTGCCACACACGATACGAAGAACAGACGTCTTCTTCAGGGTTATCGAAGTTCTTTTCGGCACAGTAAAAATACCCTGAAACAAAGCGACAAATATAATAATAATATAGTGGACATTACATCACAGTTACATAACAAGATAGACAACTCTTATTCAAGAAAAGTTGCCTCAGCCCCGCGCTATTGTACATCTCGAATGTATCAAAGTATCAAAGTTACTACCAGGACGTCAGCACGCTTTACAATAAAATATAAAAGTAATAGGCACTAACAATAACTATAATTAGACGTACTACGCGGGAAAACCTACTAGTGCTCAAATACATACCCCATCGTTTGGACAGGGGCCTACAGTACAGTGTGCCGCAGGATGCTCCGGTCAACAAAGAGTGTGACGGTATATCAGATCTGCAGTTAAACAATAAGTAAGAACCAACCATCATAGTTTATAATTGCTTTGCATATCTGACATTACAGAAATATTACAATAGTTTGCATCAAATGAATATAGAGCATTTTACTCAAAAATAGTATAGTATGCCAACACTACGTGGAGGTTCTTGACACTATGCGCTCCTTACAGTTCACACAACTTTAAAAGTATTTGTTTTGCCATTAAGCATATTTTAAAAATAACCTGGGTCCCAGTTCCGTACCGGTCTCCGCATAAGTGTTAAGATAAATATCTGCAGAAATCACAGAGGCAATACGAACCCCAAAAGCGGAATATATAACATGTCCCAACCCTAAAGATCTAACATTCAGACCAATAGACGGAGGACCAAAGGCACCAACACAAATGATTAGTAACTTGGACATTATACTAAAACCGCTATGCAAAGATGTAAAAAGTTACGTGCTAGAAAAAGTTAGCATGTAGTAAATGTATCTATAACAGTTTTACCAGTGAAATATCCGATTTTATAAACTTGATAAACCTGGTATCATTCACACTGTGACAAATATCAAAATTGTGAAAATATCACTTTTTGGTATTGACCAATCATGACGTATCTTCTGTTCGCTGCATTCAAATATTTCTCAGATTCAAATGAAGCGTCTGTAGAATAAGTGGTTGCTATGGTAAATGTTTGGTACACACACTGAAGTATTTACATAAATATACAATTAATAACATTTTTGTAAGCAGTCATACCAAAAAATAGCTGAAAACGTCGAAATCATTGAACGTGAATATATACCGAACATGCAACAACCTTAATAAAGGTATTACAGAAATCAATAATAATAACATTAATAAACAGTCAAAAAATCTCAAACGAGTACTATGAAATTCAAAATACCAAACAAATGAGAATTTTGAAGTCCGCAAATGCATTAACTCAAGATGTTGCACATGGAATTATTTAGCAGAAGGAAAATCGTACGATTTTAAAAGAAATAACTTCTAAATAAAATCTGCAATGACAAGTAGGACACGGAATGTACGAGTCCGAGTGCATAAATAACACATACATTTTCCTGAATATTGGAAAATCAAACTTAACGAACATCTTGATGTATGCGGGGGAAAAACACCTTAAGATATTTCCTTTTGATAATAAGTATAAACACGGACACTGTTTCAGAAAAAAAGAAGGAAAAGTATGTCTTTAAATTGCTTAAACGTAAACTAAATAGTCTTATATAAGATTAGCCATTCATTGTATACCGTGGCAAACCATATGTATGACGTCAGAATGTACTGTCCTTCGCCAGCACACGACAATTACCCTGATATAGATGTTGTTATATATAAGTTGTATTTCTCGTATTTTTTTGGATATAATTGAAGGTACGCAACCAGTAATGCTATGTCGTATAATGGTTGTCAAACTGCCTTTATATTTACAAACATCACACTACCCCCTCCCTCTTTCTAATATATGTACAGTATATATACATGTATACATCGAAGTTGCAGTGAACAAGAAAACATTTCGTATGCTATTGTACTATTTAAGTAGTCCATATTGTTGTTGTTTTTCTGTGATTCTGTTGTTATCTTTCATCGTCCTTGGATATGATGGTTAATTACTCAATACGCTTATTCATTCCTTGTCAATGTCTGCATTCAAAATAATTATAAACAATTGATCAATGAGCTAGTCGTATATAAAGCCGAACATATATGCACGTGCACATTACTATCATGACTAGCAT
Source organism: Mizuhopecten yessoensis (assembly GCF_002113885.1). Lineage (NCBI taxonomy): Eukaryota > Metazoa > Mollusca > Bivalvia > Pectinida > Pectinidae > Mizuhopecten > Mizuhopecten yessoensis. Next base: position 60,694 of record NW_018479920.1, on the reverse strand, counting down.
TTTCCTTGCCATTAAGGAACTCCGGAAAATATACCAGACGTGATATCAGTGTACACGTCCGCCACCTGTTTGTACTTAGCCCTTTTATTGTTACAGACAGGTTTCGTTTTCCTTGTTTAGTTGTAACACTCAAGTGATAGGGAAATACATTCCCCAAATGTATGTGCCCCTGTCGTCAGATTTCCGGGGAGGCAATTTATTGAAGTTAAATTGTAAATCAAACAGAATATGTACTGTTGATGTATCATAATTTGTATCTTGAAAACCGAATACATTAAACGGGTGTGTGTCGTTCGGTACAACTTGAATGCAGAAAATGCATGAGGCAACAAGTAGTTCAAGTGTATGTATCTGCATGTAGCTCGGCCTTCACATCCAATGCAATTGCTATTAACAGATTATTGATGGACAGTAAACAATGCTCTGTATTAAAGTTATGAGCTTCTGAAAACAAACCATTGCTCTTTAATCATCATATCACAATGTTTGCCCTTGATCTTCACAAAATGCAATACATACACAGCCGGGTGTATATCATGTAACGACATCATTATACAGATGGGTCAGGTGGATGTTGACAATTGCAGTACAAGGTCCAGGGTCATTTCTTCAATCATAACAATCGTAGCATGTGTCTTATCAGTTTTGTGTGAGAGAAGGTAGGATTAATTAATCGCATTTTACACAAAATTGGAAGTTTCAAAATATTGTAAACGAAAATGTCTTAATCCTGTTTGTAGGTCACCCAATGTGACCTTATGCCATACTGTGGCGTTAGTCGTCCGTCCGCCGTCAACAATTTATTTAAACGACTTCTTCTTCTTAACCACTGGAATTTAATTAAATTTGACTGGAATCATTCCTAGGTGGTGGGGATTCCAAATTGTACAAATGCTAGGGTTAGCCGCCCAGTTGGCAGAGGCGCGGGGCCAAAGGGGGACAATTTGGCTATATTGTTATTAATGACTTCTTCTGTAGAACTGTGCAATGGACATCAATCATGTTTGGTCAGAAGCGTTCATGGGAGGCGGGAATTCAAAAGAATACAAATAGTGGGACCGACCCCCAGGGGGCCGATGGGCGGGGCAAAAGGGGTCAATTTGGCTATATTGATTTAAGCGACTTCTCCTCTGGAACTAAGAGATGGATATCAACCATATTTTACTGGAAACATTTAGATAGATAGGTAGTGGGGATTCAATATTGTACAAATGGTGGGGCTGACCCCCAAGAGGGCGGAGTGGCTGGACCAAAAGTGGGCGATTCTGCTAACTGCTATAAGGACTTCTTTTGTAGAATTTTGTACTGGATATCAATCATATTTGGTCAGAAGGATTCATGAAAGGCAGGGATTCAAAAGTGTACAAATGGTGGGGCTGATCCCCCAGGGTAATGAGAGTGAGGCCAAAACGGGTTATTTGGCTATATTGCTTTAAGCGACTTCTTCTCTGGAACTAAGAGATTACTATCAAACATATTTGACTGGATGCATCCCTAGGTAGTGTGGATTCAAAACTGCACAAATGGTAGGGCTGACCCCCAAAGGGACTGAGAGGCGTGGCTAAAAGAGGGTTATTTGGCTTTATTGAAATTATTTGAAATTATTTCTTCTGTATAACTATGCACTTGATATCAATCATATTTGGTTGAAAGCATTCATCGGAGGCAGGGATTCAAATTGTACAAGTAGTTGGGCTGACCCCCTTGGCTAAAGGGTGACCCCAAAATAGTGCATTTTTTGGAAATGGTTGAGATCCCAACCCTATAACCATATATACAATTGCTGAGTATGAAGAGAAGAATGCACATATGCTTCCATGATTGCTCAGGGGTCTCCCCCCCCCCCCTCCCCCTTATGGAGACATAGTCCCTGGGTCATAACTTTGAAACGGTTAAGATCCCCACCCCAAAACTATATGTACAATCATTGGGCATAACGAGACGAATGTAGTCATGATAGTAGAATTGACCCCGAGGTCTACCCCACCCTCGCAGACTTATCCCTGGGTAATGAATTGANCCCCCCCCCCCCCCCCCCTCAAAACTGTACTTACAAATGCCTGGCATAAAGAGATAAATGCAGTCATGATATTATGATTGATCCTGGGGGTCTGTCCACAACCATAGGGACATAGTTTCTGAATCACACTTTGGAAACAGTTGAGATATCCACCCAATAACGATCCATAAAATTGTTGGGCATGAACAAAATAATACAGATATGAAACAAGGATTTTGCCTTTTGGTCTAGCGCAATTGAATTTGGATTTGGATCTTATATGGAGAATATTTTACCATGAGAAACGTTGAAAATCAATGTTCTTTGTTGTCCGATAGGCTTCTTCCTGTGTGAGGCTGCACAAACACATATTCGTATCTTAACGCCCTTTATACATCACAAAGACCTGACGTACGCCAACAGATCAATGCGACTCACATATAATTATAAGTTATGGTCAGAAGTATTTCCACCTGCTTACCGAATAAAAGACGTTTTTTTGGTTTTTTTTTAACGAGAAACGTAATAATTAATAAGTATAATAATAATAAAAAAACTGATATAATTTCAGACTCTTGTGTTAAGGATCCAGTACCTCTATTTCTATTTTTTATATCGTCTTTAATACTTCCATACACTTTTAGATTTTTCGTAGGATTTGAAGACCGATAACGTGTTTAATTATTAATACATGCAAATACATGCATCGGATATTTGAAATGTATACATGTTATACCATGTCTATTCATTAAATTTCATTCACAGTTAAACAGTATTTTGTGTTTACATCTTTTATTTTATAATGAAAATGTAGTTGATTCTTGTTTAAGTCTACATTGTACATGTATATTGTTACAGGAATTATTATATATATGTTTTTTCAGTTTGTAAGGCAAGCTCGTGCATGTAGGAAACTATTATGAATATGAAAAATAATATGTACTAAATAAATGTATTTTTTCATTCATGATATGCACCTCTGGTATTAATAAGAATATAGGTTTTCTTTATCGGTCATACACATATGGGTATCTATACTGACTTTTCTACAAATAAATCTTACCTGTTTGAATCCTGGTACTGGCGAAACTATAACATTGAGGGGTGTGTACTGCAGAGGGTATAGGGGTCTGATGTCAGATAACATAGGGACTTAGACCACAGTCAAACTTCAATATATCTGCAATGTGTAATTTCCAGTTTGTACATGCACGTTTGTACCTAAACAGGCGTGGATCAAGGAGGGTGGGGTCTTAGGACGATAACTTCCTGATCAGGGTCAAGTGGCAATTAATCATGGTAGAGTAAAGCAAAATAAAGGGGTGTGGGTAGGGGGAGGGGTTTATTTAATAGGTACGTGTATCACTAATTTATAACATGTTTCACTTTGGGGGGGGGGGGGGTATACATATCTATCTATGTGATTATGTTCAAAATAGCTTATCTCTAGTTCCACATGAAAACGTTATTGGCGTTGAGGGAAGATGATGTCATTTTCCTGAAATTTCAAGTTAAGGAGTCAACATAATTAAGTACGTTTTCGTGAAACTGGTGATGGGAATGGTACCGCTCAATAAATCAAGCGAAATGTTTCGCTTTAAAGTATATGTCTCTGATCGTTGTCAGACTTTTTATAGACAACGCCACAATAGATGAGTGGCAAAACTACATAAAAGTGTGTTTATCTGTGCTCAATAGATGTAAGTGTAAGTGCTACAATATTTCATAATTTGTCATACATGTACGTAGCCTCATCGCCAGGTTCAAGCTCAAGTTCTTTATAAACATGACTCACCAGTTACACACACACACTCACAACACAATTACAAGTACAACTATATCTATTTATATAATTAGGTTCTTCTCGAATATACAAGCTTTATATATTTCCTTAAGTTCGTTATTTCTTTTGTATTTTTCATACTAAGTAGTCCTTTTAATTTAAACATGCTTGGCTTTTTAATATAATAACTTTTCAAAACAATTGCTCCAAAATAAAAATAACATGATCTTCAACATCATCGAAATTACAATCATTACACACTCGACGATTCAAGGTTTTGATATCGCCCTTTGTCTTATCTTAATTGATGAGGATATTTTGTTTTATTTCTTTCAGATATTCTTTTTGTATGGGTTTATACAGGTAGTTTTTTATATCAGCATTTGCTTTTGAGGATATTCTATTTTTTCCGCACTTTCTTCTCTAATTAAATCAATAAACCTTTCTTTAATTCATTAATACATGTTGTTGTCGTGAATATACCCTAGGGCAGGTTAACCCCAGCCACTGATATATACTGTCCGCTATGCAACTTGCTCACGGCGCTTAGTGGTACTAATTGGTCAGCTGAAAAAGGTCAATTATCTTTTTTTTATTGAACAATGTAAGTTCATAGGTACACTAGCTCGGAACCTCTTGACTGATTTTTGACACCTTTATAATTACCACACCTCGTTAACAAACTAACTATAGACAGAGACGTATTGTAATATATACGTCTCTGCTATAGACAACAAGGAAGCACACTATATTTCCTCAGGAACTCGGTCACTTGATGACAATGATGACAAAAATGTTATATTCATAATGATTTTTTAAATGATTACTGAAACATTTCATCATTTTCAATAATCTGATATGAAAAATTTGTTACGTATTAGGGTTGGTATTCAACCTTGATCAGCGAGCATTATTTCCTAGATTGTGGTATTCTATTTGTATGGGTTTATACAGAACTCATGATCGATTATTAAAAAAAAATAAAAAAATCATCTAAGTGAGAAGTTAAATTTCCTTACGAGGGACATAATGGTTTTTGCATTAAATTAGGAATTCCAAGAAATGTATTAGTTTACCTGAGTAAAGGCACTGTCGTGAAATGGAATTGTGCCCCGGGTTGTCATTTCCACACCGAGGGACAGCATAGTATATTACCTGTAGGTTTTACCTTGAACTGGTTTACCTGTATACAGCTGCACCAGACTGTATTAATTGATATGGACTTAATTGCCATGAACTAACAGATTGTGACCGATATAAGGTACAGCACATCATAATACAATGTGACCACAGGTGAATGGTCAATGCATTATCACTGCCTATATTCCAGGTATTTAGATATCATATTGAAAGAAAGGTATCTGTCAGCGGGTGGTCTTGTTGCTATACCAACCTTTAGAATGACCACTAAAGCTGTTTATACCTGTAACAAGGGACAGGTCATCACCACATGGCCAGCTGTATGCTTGTTTTTTTTTTAAATTACCCCTTGATGGTGTGGTGAACACACAGTAGGCCCTTGGGCGTGGGACTGTTACGTCCATGCATGTGCAAACCGACATTTTTGTGTTTTTTTCTTCAGACTATTATGACAGTTGTAATACTTTTCACGTAATGCAGTTTATAATGGGTTTTTTATCAACAATTCGTTTCGACAAATATATTTTCCGTAAAGTTTTCGACCGAACGTTTCACAAACGCTTTTTTAATGGAAAGATGTAGACGGAAGTGCTACAGAAACGATACGGTAACGCTACGCAAGTGTTATAGAAATGGTACGGTAATAGTACAGAAGTACTACGGAAATGCTACGCAAGTGATACGCATGTGCTACGCAAACGGTGTGGAAATGCTACGCAAACAGTACGCTGAAAGTGGAACAGCGAACGTGTACGGGTCTGTATGATACTGTTGTTACCATATGTACTACTATTACTGTTAACACCATGTGTGCTAGTATTACTTTTGTTATCATATGTACTATTATTCATGCTGTCAATCCAGGTACTAGTATTACTGTTGTCACCCTATGTACTAGTATTACTGTTGTCACCCTATGTACTAGTATTACTGTTGTCACCCTATGTACTAGTATTACTGTTATCACCATATGTACTAACTTTACTGTTGTCACTCTATGTAAACGTATAACTGTGTAACATAACTAGCCCCAGACAAACGATGCTAACTTTAACACGGTGCAATTGTCATGCATGTCGGTCATTTCGTTATTTCTTTAGTCACTTATTCTCGAAGCCATGTATGATTTACATGATCTCCTGACATCACATACACTTTACCAATAATTTGGTCGAAACCTCCAACTAACAAAACCAATTATAAATCGTAAGTCCAATTGCATTAAAGGGGCGAGTAACTTTTTTATATTGATCCGTTCATCTTTCAATGTTTGTTGTCAAATATCGTACTTTTTAAAGCGAGTTTTATTTGTGTTTCTAGACGTACAATCCAATATGTTTCAAGCCTGTGAGAATGAAAAGGGTACAAACAGTTTCGTTCGCACCGTAAAAATAGGAACATAAGTAAATTTGTTTTACCTAAAAAATGTAACGAAATGAGCTTTGGAAGTGTGTTCTTTAAACCACTACTACATGTTCTTGATTATTTCACGGGCGTGTTGATATCAAATTATAGTACACGGCATTATATCAACACATACTGTTGATAGCGCATTCGATGTTGAATCCGCCATAATGAATGTCTAAATGATGACATAGTTTTTATGATTGTTAACACTGAAGTAGTATCGTACGTTATTGGTTTGCTATACTCTGTTGGTATGTAATAATGTATAGATCAGGTAGCATTAATTATTCTTACTGTAGGTGATTTGTTATTTCAGATACAGAACAGGCACAATTAATTAAAGGTAGTCATTTTATCACGAAAGCAGTCGTTAGGTTTACTTGTAAAAGATAACCTTTATGTTTGTATCAATTAGTATGATGAACTTTTTTATACCTGATTTCTTTAAACAGACATGCACTTCCATTTGCAGCTCATTTGTATCTGCATGTTTCGTTAGTCTAATCGCATTAAGGGGGAGAGTACACTTTTTATATTGTTGCGTTAATCTTTGAATGTTTGTTGTCAAATATTGTACTTTTTAAAGCGATTTTGATTTGTGTGTCTAGACGTACAATCCAATATGTTTCAAGCTTGTTAGAAGGAAAAGGTTACAAAACGTTTCGTACGCACCGTAAAATCAGGAACATAAATCAGTTTACCTAAAAAAGGTCACGAAATTAGTGATCAGGTTTGGGAGTGTGTTCTTTAAACCACTACTACATGTTCTTGTGATTATTTCAGGGGCCTGTTGATATCAAATTATAGTACACGGCATTAGGCCAACACATACTGTTAATAGCGCATTCGATGTTAAATCCGCCATAATGAATGTCTACATGATTGCATATTGTTTATGATTGTTAACGCTGAAGTAGTATCGTACGTTATTGATTTGTTATACTCTGTTGAGTGATGATGTATAGATCAAGTATCATTAAATATTCTTACAGTATGCGATTTGTTATTTCAGAGACAGAACATGCACAAGTGAAATAACGGAAGTCATTTTATCACAAAAGCAGTCGTTAGGTTAACTTGTAAAAGAGACCCTTTATGTTTGTATCAATTAGCATGATGAACCATTTTTATGTAATCATTGTGTACCTGATTTCTTTAAACAGGCATGCAATTCCATTTGAAAATCATCTGTATCTGCATGTTTCCACATGGTAGTAAGCTACTTTTGCAAGTATCTTCTTATATATGATACTCGTATGTGCAGAGAGTGGATATGATACAAGTAGACTACGTCCTAAGATTGAATTGAAATTGAAGAACATGCAACGTTGAACAAGACAAGCATATCTTCATAACATTAAATAGTTATTCATATTTGCATTTGTTATTCCTAAAATATTTTGTTGATTCACTGATGTTTTTCATATTCTGAACAATAGGAAGGTGACAATGGTGCTTATACAGAGACTAAGAGGTGATAATTTGTATCACTATGGGTATACTTTTTTTCAACAGGTTATTTATTTGTTTGAGGGAAAGGCAATTAAATTGTCAGTACTATATAATTGTACACGATCATTTGTTGTTTTGTTAGAAACCACGGGGTAGTGTAAACTATTACATTATAACCTTAAATTTACAGATATGATTGAATTCAATGCATTTTGTTTAAAAAATCGGACGTTAATGTTTTTCAATGTGTTTTTTTTTTATTTTCCAAGCAGAAGTTTGCTATGGATTAATAACGTGAGTTGAGGAACAACTAGGAATCATTCCATGGTGATGCAGTCAAACACAACTACGAACAGCTGTGAATAACAAATGGATCGTGATTTTATTTAGCACATCATTTTTAGAATGCAGTCCAACATGTAGATAATGTTTAAAATCATGAAAGACAGAGCCACTCTTTAGAAATAGCTGCAATTTAATTTTTACCTGCCATTGTAGAATATGTGAAGTAGGGTTGTTTGCGGGAGGACAAACCAGTTCTGTACATTTATTCATGACATCGTTAAAACTGGATGTGGAATATGGAGACTATTATCCGAAGTTTTCTTATTTATCCAGGTGAGTGATATATGCCCTCTGGGTCTCTAGGGTAGGATCTAAACGATATGCAAATACATGAAACAATAAAAGAGATGGAGACTCTATCGAAAAAATAATTTGATATTTCGAAGAAACAAGAACTAGAAGCAACATTTTACCTGTAAACTGCTTTCGATTAAATCTGATCACATGAATTTCACTTGACAATTACAGACGTGGACAACAATTGACACTAGAAAGTGTAAGCTTAACAAAGAGAAATGAGCAAGTGCATTGTATATATTCGTACAATTTGTGTGAGTCTAATACACCACATTGATTACCCTAGACACCGAAACACAGATTTAAATGTTCTATTTACAATGAATTGGGGGTTTTTCATGATATAAAATTAAATCATTAAATAGACTAAATGACAGAGTATCACATATAATTTGTTTAAATAATATCAATAGTGAAAATGAATACACTACTTCTGATAATTGAAGAAAATCTATTGTCGTCTGTATGATTTATAAGAGAAAAATAATCTTAAATAGATCAATTTGTATCGCATGAAATGGCAATGGTGTAGAATTATATTTGCTATACTAATACTATGACCATTCTCATTTACGGAAACTTTAAATGTAATTCAGCACTGACTGCATGCATCGTATGTATTGACTGGTCACGAACAATGGAGATAAGAAAAGTGTAGATGAACAGGAACAACAATTTACTCGTCATTTTAAAACTGCCAATATTTACGACTCGAAAAAAACCATCAAAGGTAATAACATATATGTTTTATTAATTCATACTGATTATATAAACAAATCAAAATGTGAGCTTATATGTAACAATAGTCTCAATGTCAGATTTTTGATGCGAATGATATTTTTCAATACCCATTCAAAACATAATGCTACAGATTACTTATTTTCATACGATGTCGGCATGAAAGGAAGTAAAATGGTTACCACACTTATACAATTCACAAGGACAATCAGAGCGAGGGGGGTTGGGGTCAAAATTGTTTCATATTATATATGGAAGAGAAGGTGTTTATCAAATGGAATTAAATTGTGTCCGTGTTAATACGAAAGAAAATATAACCTATTATAATGTCTATAAATATAATTTTGTAATCATCAAGTTTCTTAAGTAAGCATTGGAATTTATTTAAATATCTAAATTGTGTGTCTACATAAATATAGTAAATTAATATATTACTGGTGAATATGGGGGTGAAAGTGAACTCAGTACTTCTTGTATGGTGTTTTGATCCTCATCTTTCCTCGAACCCCAAACCTCAACTCCTTTACATGTCAAGGACGTTTCCCCTAGACCCGGATCAGGAGGCTATGCCCCTCTGCTTACATCCCCCACTCCTCGATCCGTGCATGTTAAGGTACAAGCAGAGAAATTTGTATTGATTATGACTGTTGCTGTTCTAGACACGATGTATAAATGTCTATGAAAGCTGACATCAGACCCCTATACCTATTGCAGTAAACACGCACCCTCAGGGCTTGACAGCCAGTTAATCCAGTACTAAAATTACGAGCATTCTTTTAAACTGAAAAATAAATGTCATTCGTACACTTTTAGGAATATGTTTATTACAATTTATTAAAAGATCAATTATTATTATAGACTAAAATAAAATCCAATACTATTTGTATGTATATAATAATTATAACAATAGCTAGTATTCTAAGTAGTTATTACTCGTTATTTAGATACATTTCCACATAAAATGCTCAAACAAGAAAATGCAGCTAAGCTGCTGGGAACCAGATCTTTAGACAAAAAATCTCTTACTGACAGTCCAACAACCACGATTGACAGATCGTGCACACTTTGAATATAAATGACATTAATTGTAATGTTTAGAATATTCTGTTAACGCTCAATATGCTCACATGCTACACTATGGTCACTCAATAATTTTCGCAAGACACGAATATTTACATTGTTTTACTGCATGTTTAAATGTCAACAATTTAGTGATAGCGTCACCACCTAAGAAAATACGAAACATGATGTACGAAAATATCATTGATACCTGATAAGATTTTATTTGATAATAAACGTTTAAATAAACTATCAAACTGGGTTAAAGTGTTTGGATCGGATAAGCAATATGGCTGACTGATTTGATATGTAGGCTCTCCCTGGTCCTTAGTTGTGCATGTTTTATTTTGAGAATGATCATAGAAATAAGATGGCTGCAGGAAGAACTAAACAGATGTTTATCATGTTGCAATGACCGCTTCCATTTCTTTCACATTAAGTACCGTACTAGTAAACATGTGAAACGACGAATTCACATTTCAAAAGTTACCTCAAGGTGAATTTATGTAAGCATGACTTGGTCAAACAGATGAGAGAATTGTTTTTACAATTAGTCCCAATCTTAATTAAATACCAGCTATCACAATTTTTGAAACTGTTTTTTTTTTTTTCAAAATCATACGTCAACAGATTTAAGTTTAACTAGCTTTATATCGAAACTAAATTTAGGAATTCTGTGTCAATCCACGTAAATTAAATACCAAGAAGTGTAACCTTGTCGAACCCCCTAGCTACTCAGTTTCCGTAAAATTTGGCTTCCTTACTCGTTAAGCTATTGTGATTGTCGTATCTATTATTGTCAGCAACTTGTCAAAATATGCTCCACTCAATAAAGAGCTTGATAAAAACACATACAAAATATGCGCACCATTGAAAGCACAGATGACCCAATGTGATGGAGTTTAATGTAGGTAACAAAGCGATGACCGGACTCCGGAACTGTAGCTCTTGCCGTCCTCGTAAAATGCCGATATAAGGAAAGGTTACGGGGTATTGATACCTCATTAGGAGAATGATAGTCGTGCGTTACGGTTGCTTCACGTTAAATACGTAATGTTTTCAAAACATACCCTTAAATCGTCGCCTTAATATTAGTGTTAAGGTGGTTAACTAGTTTCATGCCCCGGATTCGTAGAATACCTTTACGTAGATTACACATATGAAAAGAAAAAAGGGGGTTCTCGACTTACTTTCTGAGATATTTGAGCTGAAAGGTAGCCACTTTTCTGAAAATTTCCCCCAAATTATGAAAATTAAGTAAAAAAAAAAAAATCTACAATATTTACAAAGTTTCCACCAAGTCGAATATTTTTTAAATTTTATGTGATGTACTATAAAAAGCAAAAATAAAACAAAAAAAATATATTTGCTTTATTTATGCATATTTAGTGGCCATCTATTCTCTTCAAAATGCAATTTTTAACAAATTTACATCGAACACATGCATTAAAAACAAGCAAAAATGTTTTCAAAACCCATGTCAATTTAAAAAAAATTGACAGAAGACAGCCAAGTATAAATGCTTTTCGGTAAGCATAAAAAAGTGAGGGGTTCTCGTTGAACATTTTGCAATTTTGCTCACCTGAAGTTAGAACTCCGTTTCCCAACCCCATTTTGCCTATTCCTATTTTCATGGGTAAAAGGCAAATGTGGGTCATATTATTATCCATACCGTCAAAAATATGGATTCTTTATCTTGACCACACACTTATATTTGATATATGTTAAAACCAAGTAGCATTAATGCTCGGAACAAAAGCAAAAATAGAAAATTTCGATGTGCTTGATTTCACTGTTTGGTGTGTATGTTCTGTATATACACGTCGGTATATGACATTCATATTGAACAGCTATTTGCTACTATTACCGAGTCAACGTCTAAGTATTGCTGTAGATGTATCGTAACATAGACAATCGAGTTCAAAATCCGGTACAGAGTAACAGACTACGAGCGGAACATGTGGTTTCCGCGATACAAGTTTCCGGAACTGAAAACATTAGTGTCGCAAATTGTTTTGGTCATATGTCTTACACTTTTTGTATACACTGAGCATTAAAGACTGCTCTCGTCAAACTTATGTTTTTAATAGCTGATTTTAATACATGACAATTCCATGTATAAATGTAAACAATACACCTGTTTAGACATACTGTATTTTCATTCGAGCACTTGTCTGTGTTATTGCTCTTTTGGTCACACAGATAATTAAATATCAATCAATATCTAAACCTACAGGCTGTTAAAGCAGTTCCAGAAGTATAATTCACAGCAGGTGACTGTAGAACTTGAGGACATCACATGCTAAAACAGGTAAGAGTAACACACTAGAGGAATATCTTCCCAAGACACCCCCACCCCCACCCCCCAGTTAACTTTATACTTTTAAGATTTTTTGAGATGCACACAGTCAAGGAAGAAGACATTTCTAGTCCCCAGTATGGGGTTCTGAGACTTTGATGGGGAGGTGGTGGGGAGGTGAATGCACATTTACAATGTACTGTACTTGTGTGTTGTTGGATGAGATGGGGTCAAAACTCCTCTGCTTACAAAATTTTATATGAGCACAAACTTATCTGGTTACACATGATGAACTGTTATAAACATCTTGAAATAAATGCGAAATGTACATGTGATATTCAAGCTGAATCAAGGGGATGACTGCAGATTTTGGAATCTTATACAATGTATAGCTCTGGACTCATAACACAAGAAAACATATCTTGAATTTGAGAATAAACTACAAGATTATGATTATAAATCTGAACCAGAATTCCAAAGAGAAAATTCAGAGAGAAATACATTCTTGGAAAGTAATTAATGTTTACCAAGTTTATGTATTTAAGTATCTTTGTAACAGGATCGAGAGAAAAATAAACAAACAAAACTCATTTGTAAACTTGCATTGATTTAATTCAAATCACATTTTTGAAACATGATACAGAATAAGAAATAAAAATAGAAAAAATTGTCTTTGGAGTATGTACATTATAGTATGGATTTTATGTATCAAAATAAAAACACATTTACAGGACCTATACATTAAATTGTCCAGCGTTTTGGTTCTTTCCTGGAGTCTTCTTATATAAGGCTTTCTGCAAAAATATACATGACGTATACAATTCACCTGTAAAAAGAAAAAATCGATTTAATGATTTGAAAAAAAAACCTGGTATGCAGAATCAATACTTCAATTACATGTATATAATAAGTATATCTAATATAAAAAAAAATAAAAATGATTGGAATCCTTGTAACGGGAAAAACATATGAAAATGAAAAAAAATATGCTGCTTTACAGCTATTCAGGAGAAATTATGACTCTATACATGTAGTGATTTACAATATCTTATTGATAACCGCATAAGTCATAATTAAGAAGTTACTTTATCACATTATACTAATACTGCATAATTATACCTGGTCTTCAACCAAACTAACAGAAATAATAAATATTGATAGTAACACATGTAGATTGCAATCTTATTAAAATTAAACAAAAGCGGCTTTTAAAAACAGCTTATTCCACAATCTATATTGAAAAATATGACATACTTTGTGTAATATGTTTTGCTAAATATATGAGATAGTAAGTCAGCTCACCAGTTTCCCATTTCTAAGTGTTTACACCATTACATTTTTCTTTAAAATTTTAATTAATCTTTTGATTAATATATCACAACAAATCAATCTTGGTTAATGTTTGTTTCAGTACAGAGGTTAATATACTGAAAGATACTATAGCAGCAACTATTACATATTTATATCAGGTATTGCAACATAAGGACTTGATTGTCAGACATGTTTGTTACATCTGATCTGACATTTATTAAACTATTATTTTTTGTTATTACCTGGTTATGTACGAAACTGTAATAATGTTGTTTCTATTCATTTTCCACCCATGTTGTAATGATGACCCAGGCCTATGTCCTTATCAACAAAGTTCTTGTGGCTGGTATAGTCAGGGTTAACATCTGCATGGTCACCAGTTATATAGCGATGAGTATTTTCTATGATTTGATATATCCAGGTTTAGCCCACAGTATTTTAGTTTCTGTCCTTACTTCCTGCAATGATAGAAAACAAATTATGCATCTTTTAAAAAAATACTCGAATTTGTTCAGATATGAATTTAATTTAATCTCATTTGATACACTGTACACAATACAAGACAAATACAATAACCAAAAAGGTGATTTGTTTACTTATTTTAAAATATTTCAATGCAATTATATCCTTTGATGTTTTGATTTGAAATGCAACCTGATTAGATATATTCCTAACGAAAGTTCACTCTCTAAAACGGAGATTACATGTAAAGAGGAAAATACTAAAGAGTCATAATGTACTGAAAGCTGAAATTACCTACAACAAATAAAAAAAAATAAAAAAATATGTGTATATACTATTTCCTATAAGGAGCAGACCTTGGAAAATATTTGAAAAAAAATGAAAGGAAATTACCTGTGATGTATTTCTTAAGTCTAGAAAGCTGGTCATGGCTCTTGTTAGTACCTGATCAGAGCATTGGTAAATTTGGTTGGTATCATATCACTGCCTTACGGGGCACATTATTGCCTATTACAATCACAACTCGTGTTTGTTTTCAGACATATCATAACAAAGCCC